>NC_088624.1:6779738-6871264 GCF_036013475.1 Columba livia
TCTAGTTTTGGATTGGCCGTGTGTCAGGCTTCTGGTGTGAGTCCAAGCCAGGAGTGCGTGCTGTTTGCAGGCCTGTATCCCACACAGGGATAAATTCCCTGAGGCCAGGGCAGCTCCATCCCAGCCCCGGGGAAAACCAGCTCTGACCGTTCGGCTGGACCCGAGTACGCAGCTCCTGGAAGCCCTAATGGCCTTTGGTCTAAGTGTGACCTTCTTGCCGGCACTCCCACAGCTCAAGGGGCTCACAGGG
Organism: Columba livia; assembly: GCF_036013475.1. Taxonomy (NCBI): domain Eukaryota; kingdom Metazoa; phylum Chordata; class Aves; order Columbiformes; family Columbidae; genus Columba; species Columba livia. Next base: position 6,779,989 of record NC_088624.1, read on the forward strand.
TGGCCAGAGTGTTTGGAAATGTGCCCAAGCCATTGTGTCTGTAGTTGGTCAGGTCCAAAGTGTACAGCCAAAGTGCATTGTGGTGTGAGGAGAGTGAGAGGAATAAGACATTGTCCTGAGCCCCTAAATGCCCCTCATTTGTCAGGAAAAAACCTGATCCATGGGGCTGTACACAGAGCATATTTTTGGAAGGTCCCGATGTTTTCTCACACAGGAAATCCTTGTGCTTCTCATATGGTACTTGAAATGAGAGGCTGTGGCCTGGAGGGCATGGCAGCAATGCGGAATTGAAATGGGAGCGTTGACAGAAACCAAAACACAACCTATGTCATTAATTAGGATATTTTGCTTTGGAAGTGAGTCTGTTGGAAAATTACTGCCCGCGTGCAGTGACTGTGGGCCTGGGGCGGTGCAGGAGCAGTATAAAAGTGGGTCCTGCACCTCACTCTCGCATCCACTCCTCTCGCCTCCCTCTTCTTGGAACTGAGGTGAGTCGGACAACCATTCTCCTCCACTTCCTCCTCCTCCTCTGGGGTTTCTTTGTTCCTTTGTCCCATGCAGGGTGTTGAGGCTGCTTGCCATGGGAGCAGAGAGGGGGCAGAACATGTGACAAGGAGAGACTCTGGAATGTGGCTGAAGTGTCTCCTGAGCTATGGGATACGTGGGGATCTCCCTGGTCACTCTTGGCAGGGCTCTTCTGAGGGAAAAGCCTGTGGGTCACCTACACAGCCTCCAACTCTCATCTCCAGTTTGTTCCTTGGCTCTCTCATGGTTGGGACAAAGGCTGATACTATGTCATCCCTCATGCTCAGCCTCCCCCTGTCCTCTCTCCCAGGTGCAGCTCCAGCCACAAGACATGTCCTGCTACAACCCGTGCCTGCCCTGCCAGCCCTGCGGCCCAACCCCGCTGGCCAACAGCTGCAATGAGCCATGTGTCCAGCAGTGCCAGGACTCCAGAGTTGTCATCGAGCCCCCAGCTGTGGTGGTGACCCTGCCCGGCCCCATCCTCAGCTCCTTCCCGCAGAACACCGCCGTGGGCTCCTCCACCTCCGCTGCTGTTGGCAGCATCCTCAGCTCTCAGGGAGTGCCCATCAACTCCGGGGGCTTTGGCCTGTCTGGCTTGGGCAGCGGCATCTGCGGCACGAGGAGGTGTTTCCCCTGCTAAAGCTGCTGGTGATGGCGCTGGGGACGGAAACCGGGGACCTAAAGGATAGGGCTGGACCGGAGACAAATCATCAGGTTGTTCCTTTCAGATGGGCTGAGCAAGCCCAGCACCCTTTGCAAAATGACAGGACCAGCCAGGACACTCAGAAAGCTCAGCCCATGCCGTCTTTCCCTTCTCCCCATGTCTTCTCTCCCTCTTGTGTCTCTGTTCTCTTGTGCTCCCCTGGGCTGTGAGCCCCACAAAGCCAGCCTAGGGAGGACCTGCTGGCCCTCCTCCCTCTGTGGGACGGGCAGATGGACACCTGGCTGGGAGTGCATTACAACCATGGGTCACATACTCCTGTCTGGCCCCGTTGTTCTCGCTACTGGAGCTGCCCCTCAGAGCCACCTTATCTGGTTTTCTTTTTGACTCATTAAAGTTCTTCTGCATCCCAGCCCATGCATTTGCCTCATCCTTCTCAGGCCTGGTTCTCAGATCAGGTTGTTGGAGAAGGTTGTGCAGTGATTGTCAACTACTTTGGTATTGACTATATATACTTAGTCATGACTTGCGTGTAGCCTCTGGTTTCTAAACTTCTATGTGCATGTGGGGTATGCTGGGGTAGAAAAACACGAGGGAGTTCAGTCACTCCATCACTTTGTTGTATACACCTTTTCTTTTTCCTTTGGAAACTTAACATTTTGAAGTTAGTAGTCAGGAGTAGGAGGAATGAATGTGGTATTGACAAGGCAGAGGCAATACTGTCCCAGGAAAGCCCAGGACAACCTGTCTTAACCCCAGCCTTGAGACGTAGAATTTTGGGGTGAGGGAAAGACCAGGTGGAAAAGAAAAGCTGGAGAACAGGAAGGGAAAATACTGCCACAGCATCTTTGGGAAAACTTGTCCCAAGACCTGGCGTGCACAGATCGTACGATCTAGCTGGTGCGGAGATGCCTTCTACAATCCTTTCTTACCTTACTCAGAACATTCAGGACAGCTTCTGCACACTGCATGTCTTCTTGCCTGAGAACCTGAGCTCCTTCTCCTCATTGCTGGCCCTCTATCCAGTGGGCCAAGAAGGCACAAAAAGGCTGTCCTGGCACCATAGGATCACAGCATAATCAAGTTGCAAATGACCTTCAGAGATCATTGGTCTCAAGCCATGAGTGCCTGTCCTGGTTTTGTTTAAAACAAGACTAGTTTCTCTTGTAGTGAATTTTCCTTTCAGCTAAGTTCTTCTAAGTAACTGCACTTTTCTGAATTTGGCTGCGTGTTTTTTGAGACTCTTCGCTCTGGAGCTCATAACGGTAGCAATGACATGCAGGAGAGGCCCAGGTTTACACTTATTGCTATGGCAGTCAAGGTTACTGATAAATATTGCACGTCCCATAAGTGAGAGGGGTGTATTTGCAAGGAGGAGCAAACAGAACAGGTGACTAAAATTGACCGAGTATTCCACCCCACACACATCATACACCCTATAAGAGTGAGAGATCACAAAGGTCTCGTCCTCTTCGACCATGGCCGGCATCTGAAGAGGACCCTGCCTGTCGTGCCTGCTATCCTGGGCCTGGTTCCAGACCCTGCATCTCTGAATCCAGTTCTGGTTAGTCGAGGAGTCCAGCCCAGGTCTTCCGGGTGCCTGTCCTGCAGCTGCGAGGGTGAAAAATCATGGACTCCACACAATCCAATATGAATTCAAGCAAAGCCATTTATTACAGAAACAAGCCTCCTTATATATATGCAGTTATTTCCTGATCACGCATCCACACTACAAGCATGCATTCGCTGATTGGATATTGTCTATGTTCATGAGCTGCCCACGCGCCCGAGTCTCACTGCTAATAGGTCTCTTGATTTATGTCTTCTTGAGGCTCTGTTATTGCAGAACTGCCTCACTCCCACAGCAGCTCCTGTTTTCAGCTTTCCCAGGTGGCCTTGAAATTCCTTTGGGCCTGGCTAGTTCGGTAACATATCTCCATCTAACAGAAACCCATCCACACATTAACTTCAAGAAATTCCCTCAAATCTCCCACATGCAGCCACTGGAGTGACACCGGCTCCATGGTGGGAAACACTGCATTACCCCAGGAAATTCAAGACTGGTTTTGTATATTTTGTATTATTTTCTCTGTTTATTAGTAGCATTAGTAAATCATTTTTAACCTTCCCAACTTGCAAATCTCTCTCCCTTTTCCCCCTATTGCCTTGCATTAATGGGGTGGGCAGGGGGTGTTCACAAAGACCATCTGCCATAGTCTATTGTCGCCCTGCAGTAAACGGTGACCGTGTCCAAGGAGGGTGACTGGACAATGTCCCCGGGAAACCTCTTTCACTGCCTGACCCACCTTTCTGAAAACCATTTTCTTCCTACCAGGTACAAACCTCTCAGGTCTGAACGTGAGCCCATTGTCTCTAGTCCTCCAGCCACACACAGCCAGTGTTGAGCCTCGATCTGTCTTCTGTGGGACCTCAACACTGCTACTCCAAAGCTGCTCTTCATTCTCACAACAAATATTGTCTTCAGCAATCCCCGTGCCCCCCGTCACTGCTCCCCACACAAGTGCTCCAGCTCCTCACCATCCTGGAACACCTTCTGCTGAACACACTCCACTCGGCCAAGGTGTTTCTTGCATCACGTCTTACTTGCATTACAGCAGTGTTGCAGGTGCTTCCAGGTGCTGAGAAGAGTGGGATAGTCACTACCCTGTATCTCCTATCTGAGGTCCTGGTCACCATGGCCAGGATGCTGATGAGTGTGCTTGGTCCCCAAAAACAGTGCTGGAGTTGCACGTGTTTTGCTGGCGTTACTGCAAAAGCAGCTTTGCCTGGCCCTGCTGTTGGGCTGCTGCCTCTCGGGGCATGAGGGATTCATGGGGAAATAGGGCTGGTTCTATCTGGACATGCGTCACCTTGTCCAGCTGTGTCCTACAGCAGTCAAGCAGCTCCTTTCCTCATCTGCAAGCCTCTCTGCAGCCTATGCTGCTGCTCACCACGCTGCTTTAGAGACATTCTGAACAGCCCTTGGAGACACTCAGCCTGAACCCGCTGCCTCTTCTCCTGCCAGTGCCTCTCCCTGCTCCCTCCCTCCAGAAACATTCCCAGGAAGCTCTGGGCACAGAACGGGAAGGAGCAAGATGAGGACATGTGGGTGCATGTGGGTGCATGTGGGTCTGTGTGGTGTGTAGAACCCAGTCAGCATTAACCACCTACCAACTGTTCTCTTCGTTCACTGTCCCAACAGTATGGGGGCAGATTTGGAAGAAAAGGACAGCAAAATACCTTTGGGTCAAGATAAGGACACTCCTAGAGGGGAAGTGAAAAAAAAAAAAACGAAATAACAAGTGATGCAAAAGCAATCATCCACCACTTCACAGCACTAGCTCGATGCCACAGCACCTTCTGAAGAACAAGTACTTTGAAAAGACTGCCACAGTCGTTCACTGAAAAATCTTCGTGTTAACAACCACCGCCCAACCATGCCCAAGAACTGCTTCCAGAATCACCGTGAGGAACGTTTCTCTCAATGGGTATCTTGGAACAGTGTCTGCAGGGAAAAGGATGACACACAGGCTTGGACTGGGATGCAGAAGAACTTGGAGTTGTCCCCAGCTTTACACCAGAGTCCACAAAACTCACAGTAAATCACCGGTTTTAATTAATATCAGTAAACACCTCACTAAAGAATAAGCAATAACCCAGGGGTATACACAAGAAAACAACCCCACATACGTTTCTCAGGGAAGAGGGAGCTGAATTTCCTCTTCCTCTCCGCTAGACAGCTCCCCCAGCACTGAAAGAGCCCCAATGCCAGGACAAAGACCTGAACATTTGCGTCTATTAACATGTTCCAAACATCAGCAAAATCGAGAGATAAGCAGTTCAGTGAGCAAACTGCCTTTGCTGTACAGTGGCCTGTAAATTGGTAACTGCTACAGCTAAAACCTGCTCAAATCAAAACTGCTGCTGTCTCTAACCCCACAGGAAGCACCAAAAAGACCGGGGTGACGTGACCTTGTCTGGTCACCAGATGTCCACCGAGATGCTCTATTACTTCCACCTCCTTGAGCAAGACATGGAGAATTACAGACATTACAGAGTTGTAGGCTGAGATACAAGCAGTGTGAGGAAGAAATGCAGAGGCCACGTAGACACGCAAAGCATAGTAAAAAAGATTTATCTGCTGTTTTCTATCAGGAGGTGATTTTCAGCCAATTCCTGCAAAGCAAGGCCAGAGTACATGTAGTGGTTGCTTTGAAAAATGAATGGACAAATAATGAACGGCCCCTCCACTTCCTCCTTATTTCTCTTACAGTTCTTGCTCAGCACAACGTCATATGGTACCGAATGTCCCTTTGGTCACTCTGAGTCAACTGTCCTGCAGATCTCCTGCCTTGTCCCATCCCATTCTCTTGCCTAGCACCAGCCTATTGGCCTTTGGGAGTGTGGCTGGAGACACAACCTTGCTGCTGTGCAAGCACTGCTCAACAAAAGCCAAAACACAGATGTGCTGTCATCAGAACCTTTCCAGCTACAACTGCAAAGCACAGCATTATGAACACTGCTGTAGGGAAAGAGAATTCCATCCCAGTCAGAATAAACACAATTGTGCCAAGAGCCACCACAAAACCACACTAAAAACAGCCCTCCCAGCATAATTCTTGAAGACCATTCTTCTCCCTGGGCACCTTGGGAAAGCATCTGCAGAGGAAAGGATGACACAGAGACATGAGCTCAGGTGCAGAAGAACTTTAATGAGGCAAAAGAGGTGGATCGGTGGATCGGAATGGAGATCCTGGAGCAGGAAGCACCAGGGGCAGACAGGAATCTGTAACTTATGGCTGTGGAAGAGGTTGAACCAGGTCTCCGTCTGACTGTCCCACAGAGGGGGAACGGCCAGCAGGTCCTCCCTAGGCTGACTTTGTGGAACTCACAGCCCAGAGGAGCACAGGAGAACAAGGACACAAGAGGAACAGGAGGCACTGGAAGAGGAGAAAGGCGGCATGGGCCGTGCTTCCTGAGAGCCCAGACTGGCCCTGTCCTTTTGCAACAGATGCCAGGGTTGCTCAGCCCCTATGAAACCAACAACCCAGTTCTCCCTCCCAAGACCAGTCCCATCTTGTGTGTCCCTGGTTTCCTTCCCCAGGGCCATCACCAGCAACTTTAGCAGGGGAAACACCTCCTCGTGCCACAGATGCCGCTGCCCAAGCCAGACAGACCAAAGCCCCCGGAGTTGATGGGCACTCCCTGAGAGCTGAGGATGCTGCCAACGGCAGCGGAGGTGGAGGATCCCACGGCGGTGTTCTGCGGGAAGGAGCTGAGGATGGGGCCGGGCAGGGTCACCACCACAGGGGACGGCTGGATGTAAACGTTGGAGTCCTGGCACTGCCTGACACAGGGCTCATTGCAGCTGTTGGCCAGCGGGGTTGGGCCAGAGGACTGGCAGGGTAGGCACGGGTTGTAGCAGGACATGTCTTGTGGATGGAGCTGCACCTGGGAGAGAGGGCAGGGAGAAGAAGAACAGGGGAGATGAGTGAGGAACAGCTTGTCACCCCAACATGAGCAAGACAAGGTATGGCCTGCAGACAAGAGCTGGACAATGTGTAGGGGGCACACACACTTCTCCTTCCCCTCAGGCACCCCCACCATGAGCGATGAAGCCCAAGGGGATCCCAAATTGCCCACGGCTCAAGGAGACACCTCAACAATACACCACCATGTCACACTTTCTGACCAATTCCCTCTCACACTACAAACACCCTCAAGACGCTGCATGGGACTAAAGGGCAGGAATGCAATGAGAAATCTTAAAGGAGGAGGAGGAGAAGGAGATGGAGATAGGGCTTCATACTCACCTTGATCCCAAGGAGACGGAGGCAAGAGGAGTGGATGAGAGAGTCAGGAGAAGGACCCGCTTTTATACTGCTCCTGCACCGCCCCAGGACCACAGTCACTGCACGCGGGCAGTAATTTCCCAGCAGACTCACTTCCAAAGCAGAGTATCCTATGTAAAGTTTCTATTTTGGTGCCCATCAATGCTGTCATTTCATTTCCTCATTTCTGACATGCCTGCTCTGCCATGCAGGCTTCTTTCATGTGCTGGCTTGAGATGCCTGAGTGGAATGACAGCAAATAGGATTTCACAAGACTTCAACAACAAAAGCCAAAACAGTGTTACCTTTGAGTGTTGAGAGAAAGAGAAAGAGAAAGAGAAAGAGAAAGAGAAAGAGAAAGAGAAAGAGAAAGAGAAAGAGAAAGAGAAAGAGAAAGAGAAAGGGAAAGGGAAAGGGAAAGGGAAAGGGAAAGGGAAAGGGAAAGGGAAAGGGAAAGGGAAAGGGAAAGAGAAAGAGAAAGAGAAAGAGAAAGAGAAAGAGAAAGAGAAAGAGAAAGAGAAAGAGAAAGAGAAAGAGATTTGAATATCAGAAGGAAGGGAAGATTTCTCCACTTGTCAGTCTGACAGTCTCTGTATCTGTCTTGGTGGTGAGTGCGATGAAACTTCATTAGTGCCACACAGCACACTGCACAAAGGTGTCTCGAGTTAGGAGTTTTATGCTTCAGTCCATTCACATCCAAGAGAAGAGTGGGCGGCTCATCTCCTCCCTCTGCTCATCCTTCATGCTAAATAATGGGATTGTTCAAGAAATATGTGGGTGGTCTCAGAAAACAGAACTCCTTTGGGTAGCTGTGCCCAAAGGGCCAGGGGTCAGCACCAGGGAAAGACTTGAAGGGTGGAAGAGAACAGACACACAAACTTCATCGCCCTGACCAAACAGACTGGGCGGTGCTGAGGAGCTCTCCTGAACTGTCAGTAAAAAGAAGGAACAAAAGCCTTGCAGAAATCTCCACTCCACCTGGGACTCATCCCTGGGTCCCAGTGAGGCACTGAATGACCTTAACCCTTGAGGTTATAAGGAAGGTATGTATTTCTTTATGATGCCGGACAAACGTGGAATCATTTCACCCAATGCGTGTGTAAAATTACAGTAGCTGTGAACTTGGTTAAATGCAGTAAAGTGTTACGTATTCATGAAGTTTTATTAACGCCTGTACATGTTCATAACCTGTCCCCAAGAAGGCGGTTCTTATTACAATGAGTTCAGGAGACCATTTCCATAGTCTCCACCTCCGGCTCTCCTGGTTGCAGCTGCACAGTGATCGTGAAGCTGGGTCTTCTTCTTTGTACACGGTCACCTTTGGTTTGGTGTGATGAGTTGGTTGGGACTCAGACTGCTGAGCTGGTTAAAACTGGTGTAGCTCCTGTCCTGTGCCCAAGTTTCTGTTATCTAGTTCACCCAAGGATGCATCAAGGATGCATCCAAGGATTACCATTTTTGCAAGGCGTCAGTGAAGTCCTGTTTTTCGTACAATAAGTTACACAGAGATAAGCAAGGCTGGGCACTAGTGATGTGGGTTAAAGGGTTAACACTCTCTAAGTGTCTTTAGTGATGTGGGGTAGGGTTAGTTCTCAAGTGTCAGTTCTTTAAGTGTTCATTAGTTAATTGTCAATTCCCTGTATCACCAGGAAAAACATCTCCTGGCATTAGGGTATCAGCAGGCCTCCCCTCCACTGCCCCAAAGCCGTCCTCTTGCTGGAGCAACAACCGGTACCATTGGAGAGGCAAAGAAACCTCCCCAAACTACCCAGTGAGTGAGGGCTGTCAGGACCCTGCAGTGCCATGTGCTGGGGATGCTCAGGGACTGGACGGGATCTGAAGGGACCTGGGTAGAAAAACAGCTCTGAGACAACTTCAAGGAGGCGATGCGCTTCCCTGCCCTGCAGACATGGAGTCAGCTGGGACGCATCCCAGCAGGCCAAGGGAGTGCCTTCAGCAGGCAAGCTTCCTGGGATAGACTCTCCCTACCCATGCTGAGTCACACTCTAGTTTTGGATTGGCCGTGTGTCAGGCTTCTGGTGTGAGTCCAAGCCAGGAGTGCATGCTGTCTGCAGGCCTGTATCCCACACAGGGATAAATTTCCCTGAGGCCAGGGCAGCTCCATCCCAGCCCCAGGAAAACCAGCTCTGACCATTGGGCTGGACCCGAGTACGCAGCTCCTGGAAGCCCTAATGGCCTTTGGTCTAAGTGTGACCGTCTTGCCGGCACTCCCACAGCTCAAGGGGCTCACAGGGTGGCCAGAGTGTTTGGAAATGTGCCCAAGCCATTGTGTCTGTAGCTGGTCAGGTCCAAAGTGTACAGCCAAAGTGCATTGTGGTGTGAGGAGAGTGGGAGGAATAAGACATTGTCCTGAGCCCCTAAATGCCCCTCATTTGTGAGGAAAAAACCTGCTCCATGGGGCTCTACACAGAGCATATTTTTGGCAGGTTCCGATGTTTTCTCACACAGGAAATCCTTGCGCTTCCCCTATGGTACTTGAAATGAGAGGCTGTGGCCTGGAGGGCATGGCAGCAATGCGGAATTGAAATGGGAGCGTTGACAGAAACCAAAACACAACCTATGTCATTAATTAGGATATTTTGCTTTGGAAGTGAGTCTGTTGGAAAATTACTGCCCGCGTGCAGTGACTGTGGGCCTGGGGCGGTGCAGGAGCAGTATAAAAGTGGGTCCTGCACCTCACTCTCACATCCACTCCTCTCGCCTCCGTCTTCTTGGAACTGAGGTGAGTCGGACAACCATTCTCCTCCTCTTCCTCCTCCTCCTCTGGGGTTTCTTTGTCCCTTTGTCTCATGCAGGGTGTTGAGGGTGCTTGCCATGGGAGCAGACAGGGGGCAGAACGTATGACAAGGAGAGACTCTGGAGTGTGGCTGAAGTGTCTCCTGAGCTATGGGATACGTGGGGATCTCCCTGGTTACTCTTGGCAGGGGTCATATGAGGGAAAAGCCTGTGGGTCACTTACACAGCCTCCATCTCTCATCTCCAGTTTGTTCCTTGGCTCTCTCATGGTTGGGAGAAAGGCTGATACTCTGCCATCCCTCATGCTCAGCCTCCCTCTGTCCTGTCTCCTAGCTGCAGCTCCAGCCACAAGACATGTCCTGCTACAACCCGTGTCTGCCCTGCCAGCCCTGCGGCCCAACCCCGCTGGCCAACAGCTGCAATGAGCCCTGTGTCCAGCAGTGCCAGGACTCCAGAGTTGTCATTGAGCCCCCAGCTGTGGTGGTGACCCTGCCTGGCCCAATCCTCACCTCCTTCCCGCAGAACACCGCCGTGGGCTCCTCCACCTCCGCTGCTGTTGGCAGCATCCTCAGCTCTCAGGGAGTGCCCATCAACTCCGGGGGCTTTGGTCTCTCTGGCTTGGGCAGCGGCATCTGCGGCACGAGGAGGTGTTTCCCCTGCTAAAGCTGATGGTGATGGCCCTGGGGAAGGAAACCAGAGACCCACCAGATAGGGCTGGACTGAAGACAAAGCATCAGGTTGTTCCTTTGAGAAGGGCTGAGCAACCCCAGCAGCTCTTGCAAAAGGACAGGGCCAGCCTGCCCTCTCAGAAAGCACTGCCCGTGCTGCCTTATCCCTCTTCCTGTGTCTCCTCTTCCTTTTCATGTCCTTGTTCTCTTGTGCTCTCCTGGGCTGTGAGCCCAATAAAACCAGCCTAGGGAGGAACTGCTGGCCCTGCTTCCTCTGTGGGAAGGATCTGCACCACAGCCATGGGTCACATACTCCTGTCTGCCTCTGGTGTTCTGAGTACTGGAGCTTCTCCTCAGAGCCACCTTGCTTTCTTTTTGACTCATTAAAGTTCTTCTGCATTCCAGCCCTTGTCTTTGTCTCGTCCTTTCACCTGCTGATGCTCTCCCAAGATGTCCAGGGAGAGAGATGTTGCTCAGCCCTGGTTCTGGGATGGGATTGTTGGGGAAGGTTGTGCAGTGAATGTCAACTACTTTGGTATTGACTATACTTAGTCATGACTTGAGTGTAGCCTCTGGTTTCTAAACATCTCCGCCTATGTGGGCTATACTGGGGTAGAACAACACAAGGCAGTTCAGTCACTACCATCACTTTGTTGAATACGGCTTTTCTTTTTCCTTGGGAAGCTCAAAATTGTGAAGCAAGTAGTCAGGAGAAGGAGGAATTAATGTGGTATTGACAAGGCAGAGGCAATACTGTCCCAGGAAAGCCCAGGACAACCTGTCTTAACCCCAGCCTTGAGACGTAGAATTTTGGGGTGAGGGAAAGACCAGGTGGAAAAGAAAAGCTGGAGAACAGGAAGGGAAAATACTGTCACAGCATCTTTGGGAAAATTTGTCCCAAGACCTGGCGTGCACAGATCGTACGATCTTCTAGTTGGTGCAGAGATGCCTTCTGCAATCTTTTCTTACCTTACTCAGAGCAACCAGGACAGCTCCTGCACACTGCCTGTCTTCTCCCCTGGGAACCTGAGCTCCTTCTCCTCATTGCTGGCCCTGTATCCAGTGGGCAAAGAAGGCACAAAAACGCTGTCCTGGACCATAGGATCAGAGCATATGCATGTTGAAGGGGACCTCCAGAGGCCATTGGGCCCAAGGCCTTGCTCTACACTCAGTCAGCCATGAGTGCCCTGTCAGGCAGAGTGGGGAGACCCAAGACAGCCCCTGCCCTATCGCAGTCAGGCAGAGGCAGGGGACCAAGAAGATGCGAAGGGTTTGAAGCAAGCTCCAGTTCCGCATCATGGCCAACCCCCCTCCCTGCCTGCTTTGCTTTCCCAGGTGCCCCTCCATAATAGGTATGAGGCCCTGGATCTTGAAGAAGAGGTAGGTGAGGATGCGGTGCAAGGCCCACCTATGAGGTCACATAGGAAGAGGCAGTTGACTCCACACCTCAAGACTACCTCCGATAATAAAGAAAGAAGGGTAATTGTAGTAAGCGATTCCCTTCTGAGAGGAACAGAGGGCCCCATATGCAGAGTTGACCTCCATCATAGGGAAGTGTGCAGTCTACCTGAAGCCTGGATCAGGGATATCACCAGGGCACTCCTGAACCTGGTGCACTTGACAGACTACTACCCACTGTTGACCTTCCAGACAGGTGGGAAGGAAGCTGCATCCTGTAGTCTGATGGGAATGAAGAAAGACTTCAAGGCCTTGGGACAGTTGGTGAAAGAGTCTGGGGCACAAGTGATTTATCTCTTCCCTCCTTCCATTTTCAGGTGACAATGTGGGATGGAATAGAAAAATTCAGTCCATAAATTATTAGCTACAGGACTGATCCTACAGGCAGGGCTTTGGATTCTTTGGTAACAGCTGGTTTTATAAGACACCAGTACAGAAAGTGATAAGTGGGAAAGTTTTATCTCACGGGACAAAAGGATGCTGGGACAGGAATTAGCAGGGCTCATTTGGAGAGCTTGTGCTGGCTGTGTTGCCAGCCAGAGACCTGGACAGGCTGGAGAGTTGGGCAGGGAAAAATTTAATGAAACAGAACAAAGGCAAGTGTAGGGTGTTGCATCTGGGTAGGAACAACCCCAGGTTCCAATATAAGTTGGGGAACAACCTGTTAGAGAGCAGTGTAGGGGAAAGTGACTTGGGGGCCCTGAGGGACAGGAGGGTGACCATGAGCCAGCAGGGGGCCCTTGTGGCCAGGAAGCCAATGGTACCTGGGCAGGATGGTCAGTAGGTGTAGAGAGGTTTTCCTGCCCCTCTGCTCTGCCCTGGGGAGACCACACCTGGAATATTGTGTCCAGTTCTGGGCCCCTCAGTTCCAGCAGGACAGGGAACTGCTGGAGAGAGTCCAGCGCAGCCACCAAGATGCTGAAGGGAGTGGAGCATCTCCCGTGTGAGGAAAGGCTGAGGGAGCTGGGGCTCTGGAGCTGGACAAGAGGAGACTGAGGGGGGACTCATTCATAGGGATCAATATGGAAAGGGGGAGTGTCAGGAGGTTGGAGCCAGGCTCTTCTCGGTGACAACCAATGATAGGACAAGGGACAATGGGTATAAACCAGAACACGGGAAGTTCCATTTAAATTTGAGAAGAAACTTCTTCACAGTGAGGGTGACGGAGCCTGGACCAGGCTGCCCAGGGAGGTTGTGGAGTCTCCTTCTCTGCAGACATTCAAAACCCCCCAGGACACCTTCCTGTGTAACCTCATCTGAGTGTTCCTGCTCCATGGGGGGATTGCACTGGATGAGCTTTCCAGGTCCCTTCCAATCCCTGACATTCTGTGATTCTGTGATGCCTCACCAGCCTCTGAAGAACAGCTCCATTAAAAAGACCGGCCACAGTTGTTCATTGAACCATCATTGTGTTAACAACCACTGCCCAACAACTCCCAAGAACCCCTTCCCAGAATCACCATGAGGAACACTTCTCGGGCATCCTGGGATCATGTCTGCATGAAAAGGATGACACAGAGGCTTGAGCTGGGATGCAGAAGAACTTTAATAGAGTCAAAAGATGGAAACGAGGTTGCTCTGAGTGGAGATCCCAGTGCAAGGAGCACCAGAGGACATGAGAGTCTGCTACCTGTGGCTCTGGATCCAGCCAGGTGTCCATCTGCCTGCCCCACAGAGGGAGAAGGGCCAGCAGGTCCTCCCTAGGCTGGTTTTGTGGGGCTCACAGCCCAGGGGAGCACAGGAGAACAAGGACGCAAAAGGAATGGGAGACACTGGAAGAGGGGAAAGTTGGCATGTGCCATGCTTTCTGAGAGCCCAGGCTGGCCCCGTCCTTTTGAAAAGGGTGCTGGGGTTGCTCAGCCCCTCTGAAACCAACAACCCAATGCTCTGTCCCCAGTCCAGTCCCATCTTGTGTGTCCCTGGGGGCCTTCCCCAGGGCCATCACCAGCAGATTTAGCAGGGGAAACACCTCCTCGTGCCGCAGATGCCGCTGCCCAAGCCAGACAGACCAAAGCCCCCGGAGTTGATGGGCACTCCCTGAGAGCTGAGGATGCTGCCAACGGCAGCGGAGGTGGAGGAGCCCACTGCGGTGTTCTGCGGGAAGGAAGTGAGGATTGGGCCGGGCAGGGTCACCACCACAGCTGGGGGCTCGATGACAACTCTGGAGTCCTGGCACTGCTGGACACAGGGCTCATTGCAGCTGTTGGCCAGCGGGGTCGGGCCGCAGGGCTGGCAGGGCAGGCACTGGTTGTAGCAGGACATGTCTTGTGGCTGGAGCTGCACCTGGGAGAGAGGGCAGGGGGAAGAAGAGCAGGGGATACGGGTGAAGGGCAGCTTGTCACCCCACCACAAGGATGCCAAGGGGAAGAGCTGGAGTTTCTGTAGGGATACCCATGGGCCTCTCCTTCCCCTCAGCCCAAAATTGCCATCACAAGCGACCAAGCCCAGGGAGGTCCCCACCTAGCCCATAGCTTGGGAGACACTTTAGCCAAGCCCCAGCCTCTCTCCATGCTAGACCTTCTCCCTCCTTCCTGCTTCTACGACAAGCACCTACAAGTCCTTCTGCAGTACAATAGAGCAGGCACCAGCTGAGGTGTCCATTGGTGTGAGATGAGAAGGATGAGAAGCAGAAAGACCTGCAGACTCACCTGGTCCCCAAGGAGAGCAAGGCAAGAGAAGTGGATGAGAGAACAAGGCTTTGGGTTCACTTTTATACTGCTCTTGCAGTGCTCCAGGCACTGAGGCTGTTTTTGTGTAGGCAGTAATTTTCCAAGAGACTCATCTTTAATGGAGAATACCCTTCCTAATCACAGAGCTCGTAATTGCATTTCCTTCATTGCCTCCTTTTCATTTCCTCATTTCTGAAATGCCCTTTGTTCCAGAGACGCTTCTGCCAAATGCTGGAATGGGTGGCCCAAGGACTTCGGAGGCAGGAATGCAACACTGCAAAAGAGCTGAAGACATCCCATGCAGGCAGGAGACACCATCTCGGATTACCATAGTGGGCTCATTTGCAATTCTTTTTCCAGGAATGGTCCCAGGTACTCCAAGTGTTGCAGTCCTCAGTTGTAGATCCACACGTTCCCATGCACAAGGACTTGCTCTCTCCTTTTCTCTCCCTCTGTCCCAGATCAGTCTGACAGTCAGTGGTAATCACTCCTCAGGCTGCTGGGCTGCGCTCTTGGCTTCAGCTCTTTTTCTCCTTATACTGCTTGGTTTGAAGAGAAATTTCCATGCTTTCTTAGCCTCCTTTCCTCTCTGGTCTCTCTCTGTCTATGCAACCCAGCCTGGGACATCTAAGTGGCTATAGCACTCAGAGGCAACAGGTTTCTCACTTCCATATCTCAAGGACTGGATAAAATGTCTTGAGATTGGAATCACCAGAGCAAGAACCTGCCTCTTGGAGCCTCTCAGCAGCCCAAAGCCACTGCTTCTGACCTGTGTCACGGTGAAGGGGGTGTGGGCAGAAATGTGTTCAGGAGTATTCAGGGGACATGGAGGAATGGGACAAGAGGGGATTCAGTCACAGGTAGACAATTTTTCTCTGCTGTTGCAGACCCCATTCCCCACCAGGAAGTACCACTGGGCAGGGCCTAGAGACATGGAAGGCTTGTCTGGAAGAGAGGAAGAAGGTTATTGAGAGCAGCTCAAGGTGAAGCACAAAGAAGAGGTTTCTTGCAGAAGCAGTTCTCATAGGGAGAGCATTTCCCCCCCTCCTGCAGAGCTCTTCCTTTCACTGCCAGCAGTCTCTGAGGGAAAGAGTTCTTCTCCTGACACTCCTCATAGCAGTGTTTGGGGATTGTGGTCATGAATTAGACAATCCTTCTCTCCCTCCCAGGCAGTTCCTGGCAAAACAGGATTTCAGTGCAGGACATAAAAGCTCCCTGTGGGTGAAGACCAAATGAGCTGTCAGATGTTTGGCTCTCACTTTGCAGCCTCAACAGTTCATCCTTCTTCTCAAAGCACAGTGACACTAGGTCACCTGTCCTTGTGTTTGGCAGTGACTCAAGGTCTCAGCCCCTGCCTAAATCAGTGTCAGGTCAATTAGCTGCAGAGGTGACCAAGGCTTTGACTTAGACATGAGGGGCCCGTGTCCCGTCCCAGACACTGTTCACACTGCAACAGAATCAGATTCACCCGGGAGTGCCTTTCAGAAAGCGGGCAGGATTTCCTGGCTTTTCTCCCTGTACGTAAAGTTAACCTTGTTGTTCTCAGCTCCTTAGCACTGGGAGGAGAAGATGTATCCTGACCTGGAGAGGCAGAGAGAGGTGACTGAAAGCCATGCTAAGACACTTTGAATGTTGATACACTGAATTACACTCTGTTTCCAAACTGGTGTGAAACTGTCCTCACTAGGTTCTGAAATCTGCAGTAGCAGAGTATGATTTCAGAGGAGCATGAAAAAGAGAGCTCAGGAGACAAGGGTTGTGTTTCAGTGCCAGCGCCCAGGGCAGGTCTCCATCAAGTCCATGCCATTGCTGTTCGGCTGCCACTTGGCTCCTTTAGGCCCGTGGAACCTGCTGTTCTGTGGTGCTCATGGTCAGTGGAGTGGAAAGTGCCCCTGCCATGACCAGCACATCCCCTCGTGAGGAGGAGACGTATGCAGGGACACACAGACAGATGCTAATGCACACCTGTGTGCATGCACACACTTAAGCATGCATATATACCCAGATTTTAGGGAGAACAAATTATTTTGATACAAGAATTAATACAGACACACAAGTGAGAGAACATATATATGCGTGCATGCATATATATTAAGTTAAACAGATGGCCCTTGCACATAAATTGGACAGAGAAACAACCCTAATATGCTGAAGGCATTGGTTGGAGACCCCAAGGGATTCTCCTAAGAGAGAGGAAATAGCAAAATGGATGGACAGATTTATCCCCAAAACGAGAGCATCAGAAGGAGAAGATACAAAATGAGAAGTGCAGCCCGATCACTGGAAAGCAGACCAGTGACCATCAGAGCATGCCGGTCCCCTTATTTTGAACAGGGTGACAAACAACTTCACAGAAAAACCTCAGGCCACTGTTACTTGCCGCCACTGGATCTCCATCCAGCAACTGGGTCAGATATTCAGCCCACAATGATGCACTCCTGACCTGAAAATGCTTGGGTCTCTCATCTCAACACTTGAAAGGAGACCCAAATGGAAATGGCCATGCCATAAATCACAATATGAAAGCACTGAGCTGTGGAAAAACAAAAGAACCTGTGGCATTGGCTGGAATGTCTTCAATTAGAGAGTCTGCTGGAAAATTACTGCCTGCATATGGCATGACTGTGAACCTGGGGCAGTGCTGGAGCACTATAAAAGCCAGCCCAAATACCCAGTCTCTCACCCAGTTCTCTCAACACTTTCTCCTTGAGGATCAGGTGAGTCTGAAGCCCTTTCTCTTCCTTTCTCCCCTGCTCTGAGCAGCATTCAGCTCCCCACCCAGCATGTACCTTGTCTCCCTCGTTGTGGGGTGACAAGCTGCTCCTCACCCGTATCCCCTGCTCTTCTCCCTGTCCTCTCTCCCAGGTGCAGCTCCAGCCACAAGACATGTCCTGCTACAACCAGTGCCTGCCCTGCCAGCCCTGCGGCCCAACCCCGCTGGCCAACAGCTGCAATGAGCCCTGTGTCCAGCAGTGCCAGGACTCCAGAGTTGTCATCGAGCCCCCAGCTGTGGTGGTGACCCTGCCTGGCCCAATCCTCACCTCCTTCCCGCAGAACACCGCCGTGGGCTCCTCCACCTCCGCTGCTGTTGGCAGCATCCTCAGCTCTCAGGGAGTGCCCATCAACTCCGGGGGCTTTGGTCTGTCTGGCCTGGGCAGCGGCATCTGCGGCACAAGGTGCCTGCCCTGCTAAAGCTGCTGGTGATGGCCCTGGGGAAGGAAACCAGGGACACACACGATGATACTGGACTGGGGAAAGAGCATTGGGTTGTTGGTTTCAGAGGGGCTGAGCAACCCCAGCACCCCTTGCAAAAGGATGGGGCCAGCCTGGGCTCTCAGAAAGCACGGCCCATGCCACCTTTCCCCTCTCCCAGTGTCTCCTCTTCCTTTTTATGTCCTTGTTCTCCCGTGCTCCCCTGGGCTGTGAGCCCCACAAAGCCAGCCTAGGGAGGACCTCCTGGCCCTGCTCCCTCTGTGGGACAGGCAGATGAACACCTGGCTGGATCTGCACCACAGTGACAGGAAGCAGACTCCTGTCTGCCCCCCATTCTCCTTTCAGCAGGACCTCCTCTCAGAGCAAGCCTGTTTCCCTCTTTTGACTCATTAAAGTTCTGCTGCATCCCAGCCTGTGTCTCGTCATTTTCTCTGCAGACTCTCTCCCAGGATGACCAGGGAGAGAGGCATTTCTCAGTGGTGGTTCTGGGAGGTGGATTTCAGGGATATTTGTGTAGTGGTTGTTAACACAATAATTGTTAACTGTCACTGCATGGTCCTTCCCTCTGTGGACACTCCAGACACATACCATCAGGAGGAATGGCATTTCTCTGGGGAAGGTAGGGTTGCGTGGGGCACATGGGAGCCTTCACCATTCCCAAAGGAGAGGCAGGTGGGACACAGTGCAGTGGGAGCCCTACAGGTACTGTCACTTGGAGGTGAGGAAGGCATCCATGACTCCTGCAGAGCCCCTGGCCATCAGGCCCAGCTTTCGGGAGCCTCTGCCCAGATGTGTCCTCTTGGCCTCAGTGCACGTTCTATGGAAGGGGTGTGTGGCTACACCCAAGCTTGGCTGAGGAGCCTCAGCTGTAGAAGGCTCTGGGAGGACAGCATCCCACAAGGTCTTGAGAAGATGAGGAAAGGGAATTCCTCTTGCTCAGGATGCCACTGTGCTGTTGGGGAAAGGCTCAGGTAGAAAACATTCCCAGAGAACAGCAGGAGTGAGAATGATGTGAATAGGCTCACAGTGCATGTCATCCTTCTACTTCCATCTATGCTGTGGGTTTCCTGGGCAAAGTTTCTGAAGGGCAGGGAGTGAGGCAGGGGGTTGTGGCCCATCATTCTTGAAGAGGAGTCTGGAAGGTCTCCAAAGCAGTGTTGTCACCAGCAAGAAAGACTGCATAGAGCACAGGCGTGAAGCACCTGGCCTGCAGGCGGGATCCAGCCCGCCACCTTGTTTTACCTGGCCCAGCACTTTGTTTCTATCCAGTGGCAGTGCTGAGCTCCTTGTCCTCAGGCTCCCGCCAGCTAGTCACACATGTAGCGTGTGTGACACGTGTTGCGCTGCAGGAGCAGAACGGAGGGAGCTGCAGCTGTAGCTACAGGAGGGCAGTGAGCCTGTGTAAGAAGAGTAATAGGTGAGACTGATGGGCGACATAGGTAACTGCCTTGGGGTACTGAAAGACAAGACAGACAAGAATTACATGGGGGGTGGTGAGGGGGGGCTTAAAGGGGTACTCTCAATTGGGCAAACAATTTAATTCTTTAATAAATTAGCCAGGTACATGAACTTTAGCAATTACATGTTATTTTTAAAAAGTACCTGCAAAAAGATATTTTGTAACCAGCAGCCAGGGTCCCACTCATGAATTTGACATTGTTTTCTGTGGATACAGCCAGCTCTGCCATATGGGGAAGGGAGTCTGAAGGAAAGGTCAGCCTGGTCCTTAAGGGCATCTTGGTCTTCTACTTAGGTGGTACACCATACCATCTTTGGTAGAACAATTTGAATCCCAAAATGTTAAAGACTGTTAAGGAGTAGTTACATTTGGCCCTTTGAAAGCAACTGTGAGGCTGATATGGCCCCCGGTGAAAATAAGGTTGACACCCCCGGCATAGAGGATTGAAGCTGAGGAAGGGGAGCTGCTGAACTGCTTCAGGACATTCCTGAGCGTGATGATGCAGGAACCTCCCAGAGCCCTAATCGCCAGTTGGCTTTGTAGCAGAAACACTGCCAACTTTCTCCACATACATCTTCCAACCTCTTGCATGCTTTTACTCAAATGTGAGACCAGAAAATGTGTTCTGCTGGAGAACTACATAATTATAAACACATCTCCCATTGGAGAGATCTTCCCGCTGCTGTAGGGGCAGGTGCTAATCAATGTAAGAAGGGAACAGACACATGTGGCTCAGCTTCCTTGCCAAAGAGGATGGCCATGCTCATGACATCTCCTGAATTCACAACACCACATATCTCTGAATTTGAGAGAGTCTTTTCACTATCCCCATGGCTGGAGAGCAGCACATAGTATTCAGCACTTCAAGGCTTTTTGGGACAGACAGACAGCAATTGAGGAGCTGCTTTCCCTTCTGCTTGCCCTTTCTTCAACAAAATAGATGAAGGTCAAATGTGGAAACAAGAAAGGAGAAGGCAAGGCAAGATGCATTGCTGCTCAGTGTGAGTTTTGCAGAAGTTACACATGTTCCATCACCAAGTGACCTATTCACTGCGAAGAGATAGTTTCCTGTCAGAAGTTCTCCCAGCTGTTTTGAAAAAGCAGCAGAGCCCATCTTTGTATCAGCAATGGCCACTTTAGATTCCGCATCGCAACAGACAGCTCAGGACAGGCACTCAAGACACAAGTCAATCATTCCCTGACTGGGGTACATTCTGGAAATGGGGAAAAAAAGAGTCATTCCTGCATGCAAACCCTTAGGTTTATGTAATGGTCAGGATTGTTTTATGATCTGCATTAGTGCAGATGAGAAATATGACACTGCGAGATCATACATGCAGGGTGAAATCTCAATCCTTTGACAGGTTTAGTCCATCTCAGGCTCCTGGAAACAATTTAAGATATTTCTGCAGATAAAAGGACAGGAAGAGGCAAACTCCTCTGTGCTTGAAAATGCTGTTAATATTTCCATTCAAGAGAAGCCTACACTGTTCTCCTGATCCACTGTTATGATTCTATACACATTATCCCTCGTACCTTAAGACAATTCTATTGTTTCTACTATTAGAGAGCGCTGGCAAGTCTTCAGTTACCTCATGGAATTAAATTAGGCAGGGCAGGACCTACTGCCATAAAACCTTGTCCGGTAACTTCCAACTAAAACAGTGGAAAACCCCCTAGTGTATCTTCTTCCCCTCAAGGAAATCAGGGGATTGAAGGTCCGTTCCAGTTGCTCACATCTGGATGAGTCTTCTCATTTGAAGTCAGCTCCAAGAAAGGGCTTTTGCCTTAAGGAGATGTAGGCTGTGAGCATAAATTGTCCAGGGAGGAAAGAAGTAGAGACAGAATGATGGAGGAAAAGAGAATGTTTTCAGGTCTACAGCAAATGCTTCCCAAAATGAGGGAGAAAATAAAAAAGTGTTATTTTCTTTCCGGAAAAAAACATCTAGTTTCTAAATCAGAAGCCATCCACCCTCCTATCCCTTGCCTGTCCCCCCGAGAAAACCTGTTCAGCTGCAAGAGGAATTCAGTTTAGATGGAGTGGGGATGTGTAGGAGGCCATACCAATGCAAAGCAAGTTTTGTAAGAAGCCGCTGGCCATGCTGCTGGCCAGGCTTGAGTGCTGGCACAGCATATGGTGGAGATCACAAATATCACTGTCATGGATACAATCTTCACAGCATGATGAATGCCAAGAGGACTATCACATGAGCCAACACAGGCAGGTCGCAGGAACAACCACAAGCCACAGACGCAATGCAAAGAGCAAATTTACTTTTGTTACCTTGCTAACTGAGGATCTCCAAAAAAGCCCTTAAGCTCCCAAGCAGAGGTCACCTAGGACCTGCAGAATTCAGCCCTTGTTGAAGATCGTGCAACTTGCCAGGTTCATCTTCCAAGGATTCAAGCAGGCACAGTTTTCTGCTGTGCTTTGAGCTTTCTCACAACAAAGCAGGAATCTCAGGCACACTGATAAGATCTCTTGGAGTTTCTCACAGGCCTATGTTATATAAACACAGAGGTTTTACTTGTCAAGCACATAAGGCCAAAAAATAATTAGTGTAATATGTGGTTTTTTACACCCCAGCTGCAAGTCACTTGAGCATGTTTACAGTTTTCCTCCTTGACCATCTTCCATTATTCCCACACAACTATGCAGTAAAAATATTCTGTGTGTGTGTCAGCTTCCTCCACAGGCACTGTAATCTCCCAGTTTGCCCTTTCTCCTGAAGTACTTGTACCTGACCAGAGTAGCTGTGTCCCCTAACATGGCATCTACAGCAGATTTGCTGCAGTTAGTCAACATGGGTAGAGGAGTTTGTTTTCTCATGGACAATCAAATGGAAGATGAAAAGGCATCTCAGAGGGGACCAGAGGGGACAGTCAGTCAGAAAGTAAACAGTGGCGTCAGTGGGCCTTAGGAGCATCAGTACAGCAGTGACTCACCTTCAGCAGGGACTCCAGATCCTGCAGCTCCTAGGGGATGCTTATCAGGCTCTGACAGTGGGGGACAGTGGCAGGAGATTTTCCATTGGCCAAGGGGAGGCAGGATGGGGACAACGGTAGGACAAGGGGTAATGGGTTCAAACTGGAACACAAGAGGTTCCACTTAAATTTGAGAAGAAACTTCTTCTCAGTAAGGGTGACAGAACACTGGAAGGGGCTTACCAGGGGGGTTGTGGAGTTTCCTACTCTGGAGACATTCAAACCCACCTGGACACCTTCCTGTGTAACCTCATCTGGGTGTTCCTGCTCCATGGGGGATTGCACTGGATGAGCTTTCCAGGGCCCTTCCAACCCCTGACATTCTGGGATTCTGTGATCTCTCAGTTGAAAATGTCCCTCCAGGCTGGCAAATTCACAGGCATAGGAGAGCTGGGGGCACCCCACTGCGATCCTGGGAGAGCAACAACTTGCTTGAGGCTGTTGACTGTCCAGGCCTCCTGGAGAGATTTCACAAAGCCTTGAAGGAGGGCTCCTTGTGTCAGCAGGCAGACTAACAGGACGCATTTCCGTGGATTTGCCTTCAATCCTTGGGTACTACATTCACCTGAACCAGCTGCAAATGTGTCTCTTGAGAGGGACTTTCCAGCTCAGAGCCCTAGTGGAATCGGTGAAAGGTCATGGCAGAGATGCAGCGCTGGAAGCCAAATTGCTCTAGATGTGCTTCTGGGGAAGTATCTGCATGGTGAATGAGTTTTGTGCCACCGGGATGTGATGTTCTTGGCTTGTTTTGATTCTTCTTTTTCTTTTTCAACAGAGCAACACAGTGGAATCTACACTGATCTCCAATGAGCAGCAAACTTTGTAGGTGTTAGCTGTGAAGAGAAGCTGCTAAATTAATATATACCATGATTAAGTTACAAAAGACATACCCATCATTAACCAATGACATGGTAAATGCTTTCTAACCACCTGCAGAAGGAGGGGATATTTTTCAAGCTTTAGGTCCTTGGATACAGAAGATGAAGTGATACATTGTTTAGAAGGAGAGTGTTTAGCTTATATTTGACTAGTAATTAATAGATGCATTGTAAGTAAGAAACTAATCAACGGTAACGAACTTCATACTAACTTTATGCAATTATTTCTTAGTGTAGATGTACGTTAAAAATTTTCAAAAACTGTAATAAATATGTGTCTTGGTTTTGTCAAAAACAAGTTTCTCTTTTAGTGAATTTCCCTGTCAGCTAAAGCCTTCTTACTGACTGCACTTTTCTGAAAGTTAGATATATGTTTTGGTAGACATAGCAATGGTATGCAAGATCGCTGGATTGATAAGGATGGATGCATGTCCTGTGAGAGGGGCAACGAGAAGTAGAGAACTGAAACTGACCAACTAAGTATTCCATCCCATTCACATGCTATTTCATATAAAAGTGGGAGATCATGACGATCTCATCCCTTTTTCCTTATGGCCAACATTAGGAGAGGACCTTGCGAGTCATCCCTGCGAACTGAGGCCTAGTGACAGACTGAATCCAGTTCCGGTTGTCTGCATAGTCCAGTCCAGGACTTCCGGGTGCCAGCCCTCCATCTGCCAGAGTAGTTGCTGGGACTTTCAAGATTGGTTTTGTGTATTTTGTATTATTTTCTCTATTTTTATTAGTAGCGTTAGTTAAACATTTTTAATTTTTCCAGCCCTCTTCTCTCTGTCCTTCTTTCTCTCCCAGTCGTCTGTCCATAGTGGGAAAGGGGGAGAGGGAGGGGATAGAGAGGGAAAGAGGGGAACAGGGGGTTAACAATACATCTGCCATGGTTTATTGTCACCCTGCAATCAAACCTTAGCAATATGCAATAATTGTGTGAAGATAAGCAACTCAAGAGTGTCCAGACATTGGAGTACTTCTGGTCGATGATCCCCAGCGCTGTTACTAAAGAATGACTGCTTATCAATACAATTTACTTTGCTGTTGAGTTTCTTTGTTTCAGCTGTCTCTTTTTGCCCTGGAAAAAGGGGGACTGTAGGGAGACACCAAGACCATGCTGCATTGGAAAATACACCTCTTCTTCCAGTCACTCACCTTTCCTTCCCTCATCCCTGAAAGGCAGCAGGTATCACAAGGGCAGGGATCCCCTCACTGAGCAGAGCATGTCTGTGCCCCTGGGGAGCTCAGGAACCCCATAACCAGCACATCTTCCACACACATCCACGCTCTCCTGGCCTGTGTGTCCCACTCCACAGCCGCACAGGCAGGTCTGGGGCCTGCTCTTGGACACAGCCCACGCGAGCCAGCACTCAATCGGATGCTGCACTCTAATCGCTGGGCTGCACCCCCGTCTTGTAGCCAGAGGGACTTGAGTTTGCAGAATCCAAGTCCCTGCATCATTAGCCATCTGCTTTGATAAAGTATCTCTCTGCTGATTTCTGTACCCACTGAACATTTACATTTTGGTTGCAGAACGATGCAATCATGAGGCAGACAACTGGTTAACCATAAGTATTGGACAATAAAATCATCACCACCAACAACAAAAATCGCTAAAGACACAAACAACAAATTCACTAAAGGCACAAATGACAACAAAATCACTAAAGGTACCTTTATCAAATTACTGTTTTCTCGTTTTTCTCTTTTTTTTTTTTTTTTCCTTTTTTCTCTCTTTCTCTTTTCTATTTTTTTGAAAGTTAGCAAAGACCCAATGCACCGGTGTTCCCCCAAGAGGTAGACAGAATCACAGAATCACAGAATCACAGAATCGACTGGGTTGGAAAAGACCTCAGAGATCATCCAGTCCAACCCTTGGTCCAACTCCAGTCCATGGACTAGATCATGGCACTAAGTGCCATGTCCAATCTCAGTTTAAAACCCTCCAGGGCCGGTGAGTCCAGCACCTCCCTGGGCAGCCATTCCAATGCCTGACCACTCTCTCTGCAAATAATTGCTTTCTAATATCCAGCCTAAATTTCCCCTGGCAGAGTTGAAGCCCATGGCCCCTTGTCCTATTGCTGACTGCCTGGGAGAAGAGACCAATCCCCACCTGGCTAGAACTGCCCTTCAGGTAGTTCTAGAGAGTGCTGAGCTCAGCTCTAAGCCTCCTCTTCTCCAGACTAAACAAGCCCAGCTCCCTCAGCCTCTCCCCATAGGGCCTGTGTTCAAGTCCCTTCACCAGTCGTGTTGCTCTTCTCTGGACCCGCTCCAGCACTTCAATCTCTTTCCTGAACTGAGGGGCCCAGAACTGAACACAATACTCCAGGTGTGGTCTCCCCAATGCAGAGCACAGGGGAAGGATCACTGCCCTTGTCCTGCTGACCACGCTAGTTTGATACAGGACAGGATACCGTTGGCCTTCTTGGCCACCTGGGCACACTGTTGGCTCATGTTGAGCTTCCTGTCCATTAGTCCCCCCAGGTCCCTTTCTGTCTGACTGCTCTCCAGCCACTCTGCACCCAGCCTGTAGCGCTGCAGGGGGTTGTTGTGGCCAAAGTGCAGCACCCGGCATTTGGCCTTATTGAACTTCATCCCATTGGAATCGGCCCGTTTTTCCAGTCTCTCCAGATCCCTCTGCAGAGCCCTCCTGCCTTCCAGCAGATCGACACTCCCTCCCAACTTGGTGTCATCAGCAAATTTGCTGATGATTGTCTCAAATCCACACATCTCTCTTCGGTCACAATTGTCGATAGAACACATTCTGGAATAGACTAGCTCACCTATAGCACTGCTGTCACCACACCTCTTATGTAGGTAGTATCCAAACCAAACTATATTTTTTAAAAAGTGCCTTATCTCTGTTGATGGCGTCTCACCCGCATTCCAGGCTGGTCCAAGGATCTGTGGTCCCTTCCAGGAATTCCCTGGTGCCAGCGTAATGTTCCAGAGATCCTAGGATCCATGGAAGGTTAGGCAGATAGGCCATCCTGGATCGCCAGGAAATTATACTGAAAAGTTGGCAAAAAGACTCCTTAACACTGTTTTGAAAGTGCTAAACAGCAGCAGTTTTATTGCAGCACACCAGACACAATTTCCCTGCCCTGTTCCCTATTGGTTGGTACTTCAGGGTTTACAGACTACCCTGATACATACAATACCCTAAACCTTATCAATCTATTTAAAATATGGATTCCTGGTAATTTGGCTACCCTTCGCCCTAAATTGACTTGTAAATACGGGCATCAGTATGCATACAGGTATCAGTATATATTTCCGGAAGAAACTTTGTTTTACAGGTCCTCAGTTATGTAAAAACAACAGTTCTTTGTTAAATGTTCCTTACAACGGTTTTAAACTAAATGAGGGAGATTCAGGCTGGCCATGAGGAGAGAATTGTTGTCCCTGAGGGTGGTGAGAGCCTGGCCCTGGTTGGCCAGAGAGGTGGTAGATGAACCATCCCTGGAGACATCCCAGGCCAGGCTGGACGGGGCTCTGAGCAACCTGAGCTGGGTGAATCACAGAATCCCAGAATGTGAGGGGTTGGAAGGGCCCTGGAAAGCTCATCCAGTGCAATCCCCCCCATGGAGCAGGAACACCCAGATGAGGTTACACAGGAAGGTGTCCAGGCGGGTTGGAATGTCTGCAGAGAAGGAGACTCCACAACCCCCTGGGCAGCCTGGGCCAGGCTCTGACACTCTCACCAGGAACAAGTTGCTTCTCAAATTCAAGTGGAACCTCCTGTGTTCCAGTTTGCACCCATTGCCCCTTGTCCTGTCACTGGTTGTCACCAGAAGAGCCTGGCTCCATCCTCCTGACACTCCCCCTTTCCATATTGATCCCCATGAATGAGTCCCCCCTCAGTCTCCTCTTGTCCAGCTCCAGAGCCCCAGCTCCCTCAGCCTTTCCTCACACGGGAGATGCTCCACTCCCTCCAGCATCTTGGTGGCTGCGCTGGACTCTCTGCAGCAGTTCCCTGTCCTGCTGGAACTGAGGGGCCCAGAACTGGACATGATGAAGACGTCCCGTGTTATAAATGAAGACGAGTTTTTGAGCCAATCAATTAATTTTATTAAACAAGCGAATTTACAGCAAGCGGTAATTAGGCAAAACAGCGCTGGGTGACCGGGGGAACTCAGTTCCGCCAACGGGCACACCCTCCACTCTTCGTGGGTGCTTATATAAGTTATACACGCGTTCATGCATTGGTTGATGCTGTTTGCGGGCATCCAGCAGCTCTCAGATTGGTGGAAGATGTCGCTGTGGAAGAAGTTGCTGTGGAAGATGTTGCCTTCTGAGAAACAGGACACTGTCTGGCTTTGAGACGCTGAGTCACTGGGGGGGGCTTGTCCTATTTGACCTTGCTGCCTTATCCAGGCATTCACGCCTTGGTTTAACTGCCACTACAAAGTTCTACAAAACATAATCAAACTTGCACAAGCACAGTTACTGCTTACAACAATATGCATAATATAGCTGAGTTCTACTCGATTTGTTCAACAATAACAATTTTGACCATTACTTATTACATCCCTGAGGAGTTGGGAAAGTCCCTTCAACCCAGGGACGGGGCTCCCGGCCCGCACAAGATGGCGCCAGTGGCGTTGCCCCGGCAACAGCTGCGGGGCGAGCGGCGGCTCAGGGGGGTGGGGCGCTTGGCAGGAAACGGCCGCAGGGGCGCTCTGGGGGTGGCCCTGCCTCAGACCGGCCCTGTCCGAGCCTTGTCCGAACCCGTTCCGAGCCTGAGTCCTCATCCGCCATGGAGCTGGAGGATGACTTCGGTGAGGCTCGGGGTGCGATGTCGCGGGAGGAAGGGGGAAGAAGAAAGGCGGCCCGCCGCCTGCAGTGGGCCTGTCTCCGTCTCCATGTGACTCAAGAAAGCTCCAGCGGGTTTCTGGTTATTTGAACCGGGCCGGTGTTTTAGGTGGTTACCACAGCAGGTGTGGGGATGGGGTCTGGCTTTTAGGAAGTATCAGAATAAAGCAGCTGAGTGTTCCAAGTGTTCTTCCCGCCCGGGGCTGGCGCCTCAGCCGCCCCCACACACTCGGGGCTGTAGTGGGTTTGTGTCTCCATGAAGCGTGGCTGGGGGCCGGTCTCAGGTGCACATGGCTTTGCTGTGGTGTCTTGGAGGCTTTGCACACTGCAGCCTTGTGTTAACTGCATCTGTTTACTTATTTTTGTGTTTGCTGGTTTATATACTGTGGCGAGGGCTTTCCTCTTGCTCTACTGCGCATTTCTGTTGCCTTTTATTGATAACACGCTTGGTCTGATCTTGTCTTGAGTCAGTTCAGAGAGAGGAAACCCCTCTGAATCCTCTGCGATGGCTGAACCAGTCCAAAGCTTGTCAATCCTTCTTAATAATGAAGAATTCTCTAGTTTTTGGCTGTTCTAATGGCCTGAGCTGGCTAATGGAGGTGAGAGGTTTTCATAGAGCTGACAGTACTGAACAGCTGAGATGAAAGAAGGATGAAGTCTGTCCTTCCTTCCGTCCTTCCTTCTTAGTGGTTCACAGCATGAAGCTGTGACTTGTGGAGCAACATCTTAACTAACCGTCAGCCTCTGGGTTCCTATCTGTCCCCAACATGGCCATTGGGACAACTGAGCAGCACTGGATGGGCAAGCGAAGGGGGTGTGATGGCAGCAGAGAGGCCGAACAGCAGCAGCTGGTACACACCCTGTTTCCCTGAAAATAAGACAATTTTTTGCTCCAAAAGGTGCTTATTTTTTTTCCATGTATAGCTGCCTGGACACTATTTAAATTGACTTTTTTGTGAACTGTAACTAGGGCTTATTTTTGGAGCAGGGCTTACCTTTCGAGCGTCCTCAAAATTCCTGAGAAATCATGCTAGGGCTTATTTTCAGGGAAACAGAGTATCTCGACCTGGCTGTTGAGCACCACTGCATGGGTAAGAGAAGGGGGAGTGATGGCAGGAGTGAGGCTGAACAGCAGCAGCTGGTACTGAGATCTCCTTAAGCTGCTGTGTAATCTAATCCTAAATGCGCTAACAGCTGCTGCAAAAAGATTGGCAAAGCAGAAAGGATGGGAAAAGCCTGGCTGGCTCCCTGTGTACTGTAGGGAGCGATCACCCTGCCAATATAACAGGCTCAGGCAGGATCTCTCAGTAAAGGAAATTTTATTAGCGATTTTGCAAGGCCAGGTGTTCTACGTAATGGTGGCACATGAAACAGGGCAAAAAGCCACTGCTTGTATCCCCCCCAAATCCCAGCTGCAAATTCCCTCCCTGTACCCTTCTGGCTGGGTATTGCAGGGTTTGCAGAGACTATCCGACACTTCCCAGATGTCCTGCCTCAGTTTACCTGTCCCACTACTCTAATTCCAACCACCCCCTCCCAGTATTTATGTATTTCCATTTTAGGTGTGGTTTTTTGGCGCTCTGGCAAACCTTCCCCCAGCTTAACTTCTAACCACAGGAATCAATTTGCATTCCTTAATTAGCTCTAAGAGGCTTTGTTTTACATTCAGGGTCTGGTCGCCGGATGTGTCTCAGTCTTTATCAGGTTTCAAATGGACAGTTGCAAAACCAACATTCCTCCTTCAATGGCTCCTTACATGTACCCCACAAACAGACCCACGGGCAGCAGAGACCAGTGTCTCCTTCTGGCTGCCTCACTGAGAATATGGAAATGTGGGGGTTTTGTATATATATTAACATTTATGGGTAAAATATATTAAAATATAGATGAATAAAAATTTATATAATGTCTGCGTGCACTCATGCTGCTCCAGGGTTCAGGTGGTTTAGCCAGTTTAGTAACTCCTCAGCTCTTAAATAATTGCATCTTATGAAAAATTTCACTTCGAAGTCACCGTGGCGGACACGCTAAATTGCCTGGTGTTCTTTCTCCAGAAAAACCAGCTGTTGGTCAAAAACAGACTTGGTTCAGGCGGAGGATGCTCCTGAGGGCACTGGTGGGTGTGTGCTCGTCCCACTGATTCTCCTCTGGGATGGCTGGTAAAGCTCTTCTGTCCTCGTTCGCTCGGAGTGAGCGTGGTGACCTACTGAACACAGTAACGTAAAGAGTTGTTATGCTCAGTGCTGCTGGCTGTTCTCTGTTTTGACCAACATCCCAGTCACTGCAAACTTCAAAATGAATTTGTTTGGTTATGCAAAACAGGTACCAGCCTTATTGAATGGTTTCAAAATAAGAACAACTGGTTTAACTTCCTAAGATCACAGCCCTGATGTGGTGGTGGGGTGTTTTTTTTTCCAGCTTTGCTGTGCTGCTGATGCTTGATCTTGTCTCTTAATTCATTTGTTCGTTATTTTTTTTTCCTCTCTCTCTGTTCTTCCATTCTACTAGATGCTTTCGATCCAGAGCGATTAATACAGTGTCCATATAATAAGTATCATCAAATCCGAGCCTGTCGGTTCCCCTACCACCTTGTGAAGTGTCGGAAGGTAAGCGGGACTGCAGGAGGAATTCTGTGCATGTAAATGACATGCACGTTCTCGTTCTTGTTGCATTTTCTGTCTGGAGCAAGTTCCTGACAAATAGCCTTGTTTGGCCTTTATTTCATACCACTGTTTTATTTGTTTAGTAATAGCTTCAAGTACATATTCATTCACCCAAGACTAATTTGACCCTGTTGAAAGGAGATAGATTGTTCATGGTAGGTCAGGGGGGAAATTCTGGACTCTTCCAGCAGCTCACAAAAGTTCATATACATTTTTTTTTTCCTTTTGAAGTTGAAAAGAGAACTCAGTCTGAGTTATGAGCACCCGTTCTTGCTCATGTTGTGATGCTGCAATTCATTCTTGAAGTGCTGGAAATGCAACTGCATAGCAGGGTTTGGGTTTGTTGTTTTTATGGGGGGGTCGGTGTTGGTTGGTTGGTTTTGTTTGTTTGGTGGTGGTGTTGTTTTTTCTCCTATATAACTGTTTAATGAGCATTTGGCAGAAACTGCACATCCTGAGCTCAGCGCATTCGGGAGAGGTTTGTTTCTTTTCCCCTCTCCATCTTTTATCCAGAATCTCACTACAAATAATTCAGTAGGAAGCATTCCTTCCTTTTTTCTCCTCTCTTGTCCTCATGATTTATTTAAACCTGTCAAGTGTTAGCACCTGACTGAGCTTTGGGGTTTTGCTGAGACCTCGTAAAACTCACTTGTAACCAATAAGTTTGCCAATGTGTTTTTAAAACAGTACAGCAGTGCTGCACCTTCCGGTTAAGATGTGGTAGTAGGGTTTGTGTCCTGCTACCAGTACTTGCAAACAACTCATTTTGATGGTATTAGAGCCTTAAAAAACATTAAGTAACTAGTGAAAGGGGTGAGCAGGGCTAAGTGACAAGTACCTCCATCTTTCCAGTGTATGAGGGGCTGAAATTTTCCTTGTTGACCCTCTGCAATTTTTGGCAAGAATGAGCTGGGTGAACAATGTTGGCAAGTAAACTTTTAACTATGTTGGTTTTGTCCTTTTCTTGCATAACTGATGACCAGACAGTTTTGGCAAGTTTACCTGGTTAGGAGGGTGAGGTGAGCGATCAGACACAGTTGGTGTCTTTAAGTAATTAGCAGAAGGTTTTGAGGATTATCATCTGATCCATCTGAAGACGCCACTGTGTAATTATTCGCAGTGGCAAGCACCTAGGCAGAGATTATCCTTTTTGCGTGGTAGTTTGTTGAATTCCCTTTGCATTCCCTTTGCATAAAATCCACTTAAACGCTTCCTCCTGCCTCAGCTTCCCATCGCTTTGTGCAGCAGTCGTGTATCGGTGGTGGAGGAGCCGCTGCCTCAAGCAGCGTCTGTACGAGGCATTTCTGCCTCGGGTGCCAATCTGGTCCCTGACCAGCGGAGCCGCGTCAGCCAGAACCAGGTCAGCACTGGGACAGTGGTAAATTGTGCCTTTCCCAGTAAATGCTGCATCATTTGCAGCGGGTCAACTATTAATAATTTACCGTAGCGACAGCTGAGCGCTGCCAGTAGAACCTGCGTGATCAAGTTTTACTTGAACAGTAAACCTGAACTACCAAAGCCTGCAGGTGGAATGCTACCAACTCCCTAGCTGTTTCAAAAGGTTTAAGGAATTTCTCTGCCTTCGTGCCTGTTTTTAAAATATCTCAACGGTTTGGATTTGCCTAACATCTCTCTCCTGTTGTGTTTAAAATAGTTTCATCTCTGATTTAAACCATGCAGCCGTATTGCCAGCGTAGGGAGTTTAGCTGAGGGCATGTTTCATTCCAGCCAGCTCAAGGCTGGCTCAGTTTCTCAGTTTCTGATTTAAAGAACAGTAATTTTTTATTTCCTTTGTGTTTTTAGTAAGCGTCTGAACAATGTATTGCCATTTTTTGTTTACTTCTTTTTATTTAAAGCAACATCAGAAATATCCTTGGATTTTTTTTTCTATGGATTAGCGAAACGTAAGTGAACTTGAGAGATATAGCACATGAATTTTGGTTTTCCCTTGTCTAGAGCTATCCTGAAGTTGCAAAGGAATTGGCCACATGCCCCTTCAACGCTCGCCATCTGGTTCCTCGGGCTGACCTCAGCGATCACATAAAGAAGTGCAATGACAAAGGGTTCATTGAGCAAGACATAGGTAAGAGAACCACCCGTGCTCTGAGATGTTTGTTCATCCTGGGGACTGAGGTCTCCTCTTGGTAAGTATTGCTCACAGAACAAACAAAAAGTGAGAGTCAAATTATTGCCTGTAGTTTTATGTGACACAGCAGCTTTGGGAAAACTTGAGTCTTGCTTTGATTCACTGGGTAGGTTCATGGGAATATTGCAGGTGCTCCTGGAAAGCCTTGTAGTTATTTTGTTACCAGGCTTATTGAATAAAAAGGTTGTACTCTAGATGGTGCACACTGAAGTTCCTCCAGCAGGAGCTGGGATGCTTTGATGACCAGAAGGACAGGCTCTTCTTTTTGTAGAGCTGATCTCCTTTTGGGGCTTGACCACTGGTGCCATGGGGAGAGTTGGTTTCTGCCAAACACGTGTCTAAGCTCTGGGAACCCATGCAGCTCTTCTCCTCCTGGGCAACCTGAGCACTTCTCTCCCACCAAGAGATGGGGCAGCTCCTCTTCCAGGGTGCTCTGATGCTGAACTTGCTTCATCTGCCACACAGTTCAGATTTCAGTCTCCTACCCAATGAGACAAAGTGAAGGGGCTGCCCCAAACCCCCAAAATATTTAGTAAGGTATCCTGTACTACGCAGTGTCTTCTCCACCCCCTGTGGTGGCTCTTTATTGCCACACTGCAGAGCAAATAGATGGTTTTCTCTCTTCTGTAGAGTTGCACCAGGGCTGGCAGCAATGCCTGCGTCCGTGTGAGCAGGTTTCCTCTAAACTCAAGCGTTCCTGCCACAGAGTTCCAGGGGGCAGAGTCTTCTCCTGTTCATTGAAAAAGATGAACTCAAAGTTGCTCAGTTTCAGATCAGTATCTGGCTCCTGGGTGTACCTTATGTGCTTGCATCATGTGGGGTTTCCTCTAAAGCCAAGAGCTGTTTTGCAGCTTGATCCAAAGCACCTAAAGCACCTCCCTTATGAGGAAAGATTGAAGGAGCTGGGGCTCTTGAGCTTGCAGAAGAGGAAACTGAGGGGTGACTCATTCCTGGGGATCAGTATGGAAAGGGGGAGTGTCAGGAGGATGGAGCCAGGCTCTTCTGGTGACAACCAGTGACAGGACAAGGGGCAATGGGTGCAAACTGGAACACAGGAGGTTCCACTTAAATGTGAGAAGCAACTTGTTCCTGGTGAGGGTGGCAGAGCCTGGCCCAGGCTGCCCAGGGGGGTTGTGGAGTCTCCTTCTCTGCAGACATTCCAACCCGCCTGGACACCTTCCTGTGTAACCTCATCTGGGTGTTCCTGCTCCATGGGGGGATTGCACTGGGTGATCTAACATTCTGTGATTCTGTAATGCTTCTGAAGTGGAATTGACTGCTAATCACTGCGTTTTCTCTCTTCCTGAAGTGAATGAGTCCTCTGGCTCCCAGAGAGAGCAGATGAACGCTGTGAGCACATGGCAGGCACCTCCCTGCGACGAAGACTGGGAAACAGGTGAGGAACTTCTCCATCTGCCACACTGCTGCCTTCTCCCTGGTCCTGTCCTTTAACTCCACTGGGGACAGTGTGAGTCCAGGGATGCTGTTCACGGAGGTCTCACTTGTAGGACACCTTGTGTATGCTCATTCCTGAAAAAACAGATCTCTGCCCCCAGCAGGCTATTTTTGATATAGAGGACTATTCAACATGCCTGTCATAACTGACATGGAAGCATATCATAGAATGTCCTGAGTTGGAAGGAACCCACAGGATCATGGAGTCCAACTCCTGTCCCTGCACAGGACACCCCACAGGTCACCCCGTGTGTCTGAGGACGTTGTCCAGTCTCTTCTTAACACTGTCAGGTTGGGGCTGTGACACCTCCCTGGGGAGCCTGTTCAGTGACCAGCACCTCTGGGTGAAGAACCTTTTTCTCATGTCCCACTGACCCTCCCTGGCACATCTTCTGCCATTCCCTGCTATATATTTCTAAACATCTGCCCCTTCCCATATAGGCTTTTGTCCTTTTTGTGCAATGATGACAATGTTTATGTTCCTCAGTTAAATGACAGTGAAGATGACACATTCATCATTAGATCAACTTGTACTCATGTGCAAATATGACACAATCTGGTGGTGGTTGCTGGAGTTTCTTAGTTCGGAGCCACAACATCTGTTTCCTTTTGCAGAGTCGCTGGAACAGTCAGATCCTCCTTTCATTTGGGGCATGACCAATTCTGGCAAAAACAGGTAACGAGTGTGAGTTTGATTCTTTACAACAATGTTTTGTGTAGAGGAATGTTGCAGCCTCCTCCCAGCCTGGATGGCCGGACACAGGCTGACTTTGCTGCTATGCAAACCCTGGGAGGAGGGGGTGCGGATGAACAGGGAACGTTCTTAGGATGCTGGTTTTGTGTCACTCGTTTTCGGATATAACTGACCTGTGCAAGAGAAAGAAGCATTCAGGAATGCAGATACTGCATGTGGCAGGGTGCCCTTCCTGACCATGGCCTGTGTTCAACTCCTGCTGGATATCTGGCCGATATACAGGGGAGAAATGTGCTGAACCTTTGTGCTGGCTTTGGAAATGTGGCCAGGAGCCTCCATCTGGAGCCTTTTCAAACAGTCACTGAGCTTCTCTGGTCAGCAAGCAGTCCCTTGTGACCTCCAGTCACCTTAGACTGTGCTGTCATTGGGGGGCCTATGTGAGCAGAAATCCCCTCCTCTTGCACTTTGCAAAGCATAAACGCAGTTTGGGTTTTTGGTAGCGAGGAGCTTAATGGCCAGCGGTGAACTGAACGGAGCTGTCTTGACTGGTTGCACTGATCTGACAGTGGATCATGGTTGCAGGCGGTCCATGAGATCTGGTGACAAAACCAGAGTTGCCACAGCATGTTTTAGGGTCTGTCTAAGCCCATATGCAACAGCCGTCCTGCACCTGACAGCTCTGCAGTTCTGTATGGGCTCAAACATGATAAACCTCTCCTTCCACAGCAGCAGTGACATCTGATTTCACTTGTTACACTTTTTGGAAAACTTTCTAGTGTTTAGAGTGTACATAGCTCTTCTAAGCACCACCACCTCCAAAGTACCATCCCCTTGTGTCCCTGCTCCCCTCCATAGCAAAATGCATAAATTTGAGCAAGTGCATTTGTCAGGAGAAGTAACTAAAGTCTTTCAGTTCCAGTGCCACCTTTGAAAAAAAGAATTGCTTGCCTTCGAGAGTCCGTGCCCCTGGGTCCTTCCCATACTCTGCATCATGGAAAGGCTGTAAGTACTACACGTGTGGCATTGGCACTGTGACTTCTGAAGGTGGTGGCAGCTGCTGACACTTCTGGCTGCAGCGTTGCTTCGTGGCCACCACTGCACAGACCAGAGGGGTGGTGTTTAACACCTGCCTCCTCGAGAGCACCTTCTGAGGACATCTGATGTTTGGATCATACTCTGTATCCTTTCTTTGAGGCATCCTCTGTATTCTTTATTTCATATTCTTTACAGTGGTCTGACTTACACAGCCCCACACCCACATAGAATCAGGGAATGTCCTGAGTTGGAGAGACTCACCAGGATCATGGATTCCAACCCCGGTCCATGCACAGGACACCCCACAGGTCACCCCGTGTGTCTGAGGACGTTGTCCAGTCTCTTCTTGAACACTGTCAGGTTGGGCTGTGACACCTCCCTGGGGAGCCTGTTCAGTGTCCAGCACCTCTGGGTCAAGAACCTTTTCCTCATGTCCCACTGACCCTCCCTGGCACATCTTCTGCCATTCCCTGGGTCTGTCACTGTCACAGAGAAGAGCTCAGCCTGCCCCTCCTGCTCCTGCTGAACCTGCAGCCCATGAGCTCTGCGCTCAGTCTGCTCTGCTCCAGCTGAACAAACTCAGGGTCTTCAGCCGGTCCTCATGCGGCTTCCACTCCAAACCTTCACCAACTTCGTAGGCTCCTCTTGGACACTCTCCAGTAGCTTTATATCTTTTTTGTGCTGTGGCACCCAGACCTGCACACAGTGCTCTAGGTGAGGCTGCTCCACGGCAGGGTAGAGCCACTTTGTCTCTCTAAACAAGTCCTCCACACCACCCTCACTAACCCCTTTCACCTCCATGTACTCACCCCCCACTTAACCAAATTATTTCCTTGCTTTGTGCAACTCTGCTCACTGTCAGACACAACCAGCTCAGAGCAGGGCTGAACTAGGGCTGCTTAAACCTGCACTACTGGGGAAAAAGCAATCAGGCTACATCTGGAGGTGGGTGGGAGGGAGGGAGCTGCTTCTGCTGAAGTGCCTGATGCTGAAATCACAGACTGTTAATTTTCTGTTAATAGCAAAGCAAAAACTTAAAGGTGCTTTGAGGAATGACTGTCTTGTTTGGCAATTGGAGCAACTAAACCCAGTACTTCCTGGGCTTTGCAGTCAGGGCTTCTGCACAATTGTGTAATCGCCATAGGGTCAGGTTGTATTTGCCAAACCAAACTGAAATGTCAGTTGTTGAGAAGTGTTGTTGCCAAGTGCTACATCAGCATAGGCCGCTCTTGCTTGGGGCAGTGGAGGAAATTCTTGTGTTTTTCTCTATCTTGTGCTAAAAATGTGTCTTGTCCTTTTCAGAGTTTGGAGTGCGAGTGTCTCTTCTCCCCGAAGTTCGTTCCCTCCCAGGACTCAGTGACTCGTTTCCCAAGACCACAGAGCTCCTGCAATCAGCAGATATTCCCTGGACCTAATGGCAGGACTCTGTGGATTGGCTGTTGCTGCATGATGTGTTTTTGCAAAACTCGAGTTTTAAAAACTATCCTTGGTTGCCAAGTCTTTCTCCCAAGCACTTGTTTCACAAATTAACCTAATCTTCATTTGGTGAGCGTTGTTACTGTTATTGAGTAAATGGGTTGATAAATTTATGCAACACCAACTTGGAAATCCTCACTCCTTGGACAGGAATTGGCAAGTCAGGTCAGGTCACTTCTTAAATGGCAGCACTGATGATCTGCAAAGTTGTTTGTTTGCTCCAGTGATCTGGACAGGCAGAACTCTTTTGAAGTTGGGATCAGTTTTAAGTGGCAGGCGTGGAGAAGGGGGGTGATTTTAAGTAGAGGAGGTGGGGTCTGATTAGGTTCCTAATTATAGAAGCAATAGTGGGGAACAGAACAGCATGAGGTTGCGTGTATCACTAAAATCTTGTCCCTTAGCACGTGCGTTTGCAAAAGAGGCCCCTTCAGAGTTTGTACTTAAGATGTTTTGTGCTAATTAAACAAAGGGTTGCAATTATGCCTAGGGATTGCAATGCCCTGTAAAATGGCAGATTTGTGTGAATTCAGGCCTTGGTGTGGTATGAACTCTTATAGTCCCATTTCAGCGAAGGTCAGGAACCAAACACCAGAGGAATTTCTAGGAATTTGAACCCTGCACCTACAAAGCAGAGCTACATATTCCTGCTCTCAGGTATAATTATAGGGTGTCTGGAGCGATTTCTGTGGGACTTTTACAGGATGCTTGTGAGAACATTTGGTTGTTTGCTGGGGAGGCGCAGAAAATGTTCACTGGGGTGAGCTGTGGTCACAACATCTGTAGCCGGTGAACTCTCATTTGAGGGCCTGTTAGAGCCTGGAGAGCATAAAGTAAATTCCGAGAGTTTCTCTGGTACGTAAAGCAGCTGAGACTTCCTACTGCATAATGTTTAATTAATAGCATCTGGATCAGCCAAAACTAGAAGTATTTCTATGCGCATGTACATTTTGCTTTTGATCTTGTCAGTGTCTGAGTTTATGCACATAGAGTATGTAAAGTGGACAGTTTGGGTTTTAAACTACGTTTGTCATCTATAGAGGCTTCTGTCTCCTTCCTAGAAAACGTCCCGATCGCACCTTTGCAGCTTCAAACCTGAACCCCTGTCATGTGGGTGCCTGGTGCTTTGAGCCATATGGTAACGAGGAATCCTCTGTGAATTCACTACGATACACATAATGCCACGCAGGTGAAGTTTAAAGGGTGTACTTAAGTATTTGTGTAGTTTCCAGCAGAGTTTTATAGTTTTCTAACACTTAAAATACGTTTGAGAGCTCTAATGTAACTGTTCTTTGTTGTGGAGGTGTGGGGAGGTAGAAATGGTTCTAATCACAAAAAATACACATTTGGGACTGTGTAGATGTTTGGATCAAGCGGTATGTTTCTGAAAATGGGGGCAAAGTACAAACGGGATCTAAATGTACAAACACAAAACACTTAAGAAACCAGGTATGGTGTTTGTCTAGAAAGAAATTAACGCCTTTTCACGTCTCGAAAAGAATGTTCCTCAAAATATTGAACTTTCACCAATCTAAAATACGTGTTGACTACTGTGCAAAATTAGGATTATTTTCAAGTTAGGTTCTGTCAAACGTTCTTGTTGGCAATTTAGAATAAAAATGTTACAAATGCTGTTGGACTCATATTTCTGAAAGGTATCTGTAGTGATTAGTACTCCTGTTGAATACATAAATGCTTACATAGTAAACACTCCATTCTACCTTCATTTAATTATTGTTTTTGTCGCTTTGAAGGAAAGTGGTGACAAATATCAGCTGCTTGATTGTTTCTGGTATAACTGCAGCAGCATATTGGCAGGATTCATGGGCCAGAGCACTATAATTTTACAAATAGGTGCCATAATTGGGCCCCATTACTGTAAGTTCCTATAATTGCCAGTTGGTGGAAGACTGGCAGTAATTAGCGCAGTAACTACCTGCTTTTGTTGGGTGTCACTGCTTTGCTGCGCCACAGAGATGAACTTTGGCTGCACCTACTCCCAGGAGGCACTTTGTCCCATTCCCCAGCCCAGTGTCAAGATGTCTTGTCCAACAGCTCTGCCGTCCCCAAAAGGACCAGGTGGCCTCAGAAAGGTGACGGTTGTGCCTAAAACATCCCCTGGCCACGGTAATCAGGGGCCAGGGACCACAAGAAGTGGATTTGACTCGCAGGGTAGGTGCAGCCGACATGACGGAGCTCTGAGATGTGGAGTCCCACATCTTTCTGGGCAGCTTCTCCAAGCACGTCCTGCATGTGCCACCACCTGTGAAGAGTGGGAGACCCACAATTTGACTGTTCCCTGCGGTGGTTTCAGCGTGGAAGATTAACAGGTTGTAGGGATGTAAAACAGAAAGATGATTCACCTCCAGCATCGTGACTATCTGAACTCCCAGTATTGTCTGTCATGGGGCTGTTGGGATGAAGCTCCGATTGTTTTCTGTTTACCACAAGGAATGTTTTTAACATTATGTCAAATGGCACCTAGTCCAACATGGCAGAGCAAGGGCTTTCATGTGACAGTCACTGTGGCCACAGCCATGTATTCCTCTGTTAAATCCTCACTCTCTTTCTGCCCCCTTCCCAAGAGGCTGGATGTGTCCCTTGCCAGGAGAAGCTGATGGGATGTGGAGAGGTTGAGGTTGGACCCTGGGAACAATTTCTTCCCCAAAGGTCTGCCGGGCATGGGAACAGGCTGCCCAGGGCAGTGCTGGAGTCACCATCCCTGGAGGGTTGGACAGACGGACAGGAGGTTCTCAGGACATGGGGCAGGGACAGGGGTGGGGGAATGGCTGGACTGATGATCTTGAGGGTCTTTTCCAACCAAAATGATTCTCTGATTCTATGAAATATCAGCCCCTTTTGGCCTGCCAGGGAGCACTCTCCTTGGGAGCAGAGCCCGACCCCCCTGGTTCCAAGCTCCTTTCAGGCAGTTCAGAGATCAGAAGGTCTCCCCTCAGCTCCTGTTCTCCAGCTGAACCCCCCAGGTCCCTCAGCCGCTCCATCACCCTTGTGCTCCAGCCCCTCACCAGCTCCGTTCCCTTCTCTCCACTCGCTCCAGCACCTCAAGGGTTTTCTTGGCGTGAGGGGCCCAGAACTGCCCCAGGATTGGCGGTTTGGCCTCCCCAGGTCCCAGCACAGGGACGGTCACTGCCCTGGGCCTGCTGGCCACACCAGTGCTGGTCCCAGCCAGGATCCTGTGGCCTCTTGGCAACCTGGGCACACGCTGGCTCATGTTCAGCCGCTGGCACCAACACCCCCAGGGCCTTTTCCAGCTGCTCTTCCCCAGCTGCAGCATCCATGGGGTTGTTGTGACCCAAGTGCAGGACCTGGCACTTGCCTTTGTTGAACCTCATGCAATTGGCCTGAGCCCATTGATTAATACAGGGTCCTGAACTGTCTTGGCTCCTACCGGTGCGCAATGGAAGAGGGTGAGAAAACAAGAGGGAACAAGGAAGACTTTCCATCATGGGGGTGTTTATGAGCAAACATAATGTGCTGGAGGTGGGAAAGAGCGAAGGGAACAGATCTACCTGATGGGGCAAGGAAACAGCTGCAAAAATGCCCCATCACTTTAGTTCTGGAAGGTGAACAGGCTCCAAGAGTCATTTTGCCTCTGGAGTTCGGTGTCCAGCTCCTTTATGGTGTGATCAGGAAGGCTGGAGGAGAAGAGCTGGGTGGTGGTGTGGACCTGGCTGTCGGAGGGCTCTCTCCAGACCGCAGCCGTTGTGTTTTGGGTTTACCCCTCGCTTTGCAGCAGTGGTTCAGCCTGAGTTATAGTGATTAGTTGTATGTGGGGGTTCCTTTAACTCCCCAGGGAACCACCTCCTGCTACTGAACTTCAGGTTCGAGCAGGTGAGACCACCTGGGGTTACTGGAAGCGGCACAAAGTCTCCTTTTTCTGGGAGTTCAGGCTCTGGCCCCAGATCTCAACATCACAACCAAACCACATTTAAGAAGCCAGTTCCCTTTTCCTGGCTGTTAGTCCAGGTTATAACTCAAGCCGGTTTCAACTCGGAGATGATTTACAGGCGCTCGCTCAGCAGCAGGCTGGAAATCAAAGCGTGGGCTGCGGCAGCTGCAGAGCTGAGTGTTTCTGTGGAAGCGTTGGCCAAACGGTGCAGACGAGGTGTCTCCATGTGCAGCTCAGACACGCACGATCCAGAGCAGGTAGATGGAACCAGCCCGTTCACCTCATGTTCAGGAAGGACCTTCCTACTCGGAGCTCCCGGCCCTGCTGATGTCTGGGTGTCTTGTGGTAGCTGCTCCTGTTCCCTGGGGTGCCCAGGTCACCGTGGGAAGGACCGTGGCCATCGCGTCCCATCCTTGCTGCTGTGACATCCCTGTCCTGAGAACGCTGCCGCGAGCCCCTGGGTGTCACCTGCTCCATGACGTCCCTGCCCCTGCTCCAGATGGCACCGGTGCTTGGGTTCCGGAGGCAGGTGGGCATGTCCATGCCCATCCCAGAGCCCCGTCACCAAACCGGGCGCGACCCCAGGCCCTACAGACAAACGGGGTCCCTGAGGATTTGCCTGGGGCTCTTCCCACCGCCCCGGCCAGCCCGGGGGATGCACCACACCAGCACCTGGGTTACTGTGGAGACATCACAACAGCCAAGGGCAGCAGCTCCACTTTGCTGGGTCCAGCACAACTGGTGTGTCTGACAGTGTATAATACCTGCCATATATTCTGTGAGTCTGATATCATATAGAGTCATAGAATGACCTGAGTTGGAAGTGACTTCTGCAGGTGGTGGCAGCTGCTGACACCTCTGGCTGCCCCGTTGCTTCATGGCCACCGCTGCACAGACCAGAGGGGTGGTGTTTAACACCTGCCTCCTCGAGAGCACCTTCTGAGGGCATCTGATGCTTGGATCATACTCTGTGTCCTT
This sequence comes from Columba livia, assembly GCF_036013475.1. Lineage (NCBI taxonomy): Eukaryota > Metazoa > Chordata > Aves > Columbiformes > Columbidae > Columba > Columba livia. The sequence goes on from NC_088624.1 coordinate 6,822,268, forward strand.
TCTTTAAAGCATCTTCTGTATTCTTTATTTCATATTCTTCACAGTGGTCTGACTTACACAGCCCCACACCCACATAGAATCAGGGAATGTCCTGAGTAGGAGAGACCCACAGGATCCTGGATTCCAACTCCTGTCCATGCACAGGACACCCCACAGGTCACCCCGTGTGTCTGAGGACGTTGTCCAGTCTCTTCTTGAACACTGTCAGGTTGGGCTGTGACACCTCCCTGGGGAGCCTGTTCAGTGTCCAGCACCTCTGGGTCAAGAACCTTTTCCTCATGTCCCACTGACCCTCCCTGGCACATCTTCTGCCATTCCCTGGGTCTGTCACTGTCACAGAGCAGAGCTCAGCCTGCCCCTCCTGCTCCTGCTGAACCTGCAGCCCATGAGCTCTGCCCTCAGTCTGCTCTGCTCCAGCTGAACAAACCCAGGGACTGCAGCCGCTCCTCATACGGCTTCCCCTCCAAACCTTCACCAAATTGGTGTCCCTCCTCTGGACACTCTCCAGTAACTTTATCTCCTTTTCTCCCATGTCCCCAGCCCTGCACACAGTGGATGCTCCAGGTGAGGCCGCCCCAGCGCAAAGTCCAGCCAGGCTGTCATTTCTGCTGCCCATTTCCAGAACACTGACATGACTGAACTGTTCTCTCATCCCCTGTCACTGTTTTATTCCCCTCCCCCCCCGCCACCATCTCTGCTGCTCTTGGCTTTTCACCTCCCTACATCAAGATACAAAGACAACGGAGGGTGGTAGAACAGGAGCCCACCCAGGACTGTGGGGCTGGTGGTGCCGGGGGCGCTGGAGCTGGGCTGGGATGGCTCAGCACCCCGGGCAGGATGGGACAGCGCGAGGCAGCAGCACCCCCTGCAGAGCAGCTGCCAAACCTGCGATGCTCACACAGCGTTACTGTGAAAACACAACACTGTCACCACCGGCTTGTGTTACAGCCCACAAAGAGACATCTTTTTACTCCTACAGTTGCGACATTCAACATTATTATAGTCACAAGCAGTGTTGCTATTGCTTTTGTTTTACGCTAAAGGACGTGTTGATTTTTAACACAACGCTGTTGTAATTGTGCATTATATGGTTAACATTTGGCCACAGTATACATATATATGCATACATATTAAGCTTTGGTTATTAGACAAGTACACACACCCTCTAGTACTTATCTGTACTGTCTTCCTTCTAAATTAGTTTTTCCCCATCAGATCATAATCTTATTATCCACTATCTCCCCCTCCAATCTGTATATACGTTGGCCTAATTTCACTCTGTTTTAATTGCTAAAACACTGACTGCACTTAGTCAAAACTTCTACCGTCTCTTTTAGACCCTCCCGGTCACACACGCGGTCACACCGTACAGCACACTGATGAATCGGCGATGCTGATTCGCGGTGTCGAGGTTTGATTGCAGGGCCACAACAAACCCTGGCAGGTGCTTTGTTAACCCCTTCACCCCCTCCTCTAAGGAAAGGCGATAGGACAGCAAAGAGAGGCAAAACCAGAGAGCACTTGCAAGTTGGAAAGAATTAAAAATGTTTTATTAATGCTACTAATAAAATAGAGAAAATAATACAAAATATACAAAACCAATCTTGAATTCCCCAGCAAAGCTCAGAGCTGCTCCAATAACTGCAGGGCAGGCACCTGGAAGTCTTGGGCTGGACTCTGCAGCAAACTGGAGCTGGATTCAAGGATGCAGGGTCCATCACTAGGCCTCAGATTTGCAGGGACAGCAGGCAGGGTCCTGCCCAGATGTTGGCCATAGTTGAAGAGGGGCTGAGACCCTCATGATCTCCCATTTTATATGGTGTTATGATGGGATGGAACACTTAGCTGGTCAGTTTTAGTCACCTGTTCAGTTCGCTCCTCCTTGCCCCTCTCACTTACGGGACGTAAATCCTTATCAGCGACCTCGCATTCCATCGCTGCATCTACCAAAACATGCATCCAACTCCAGAAAAGTGCAGTTACTAAGAACTTTGCTGAAAGAAAAATTCCCTAAAAGAGAAACTGGCCTTGTTTGTAACAAAACTGGGACACCAGGCTTGAGCTGCTGCTCATCATTTAGTCCTTCAGGGGATCACCTGAGAAGATAAACTGTGAAGACCTTGCTCACCATGCTGCCAAAGGCTGCTCTGATCTATTCATCTAATTTATACCCACATCATTGGATGAATTTTAAAGTTGTCACATTCTTTGCTTGATATTCTCTGATTTAATAAGTGTTTTGTAGCTGTGGGGAACTTGAATTACTGCAAAACAAAACATAATTGCAAGAGAAAGTTAATCTAACCCCTTGATCTCGCATTTTAAATCCATGATCTCTTTATCAACAGCCACATTTTGCCCTCCAAGTTCTTCCTTAACTAGAACGTAGGAGAGTTGAGCAGGACACAGGGGCTCCAGCCGCCTGCACGAGCTGGCCGAGGGCAGGACGGGAAGGTCTGTCCCCTCTCCGGTGACAAAGAGGGACGGGGCAGAGCAGCCCCAGGTCCTGGGTGTCATCCCCACAGCGTCTCCCCTGCACCACCACCCAGCCAGAGACCCACCACCGTTTCTACCACACCTGCCGTGTTCTGCTGGTTTGACTGGGTTCACTTTCTTTGTGCAGTTAGAAACCTTCCTATTTCCTAGCTAGCACGGCCATTGTTGGACTTAGTTTGAGAACAAGAAGATATCAGCCCAGCACAGAGTTAATGTTTGTAATTGCTCTGGTCTGAGAGCCAAGGACACTCTGAGCTCTGCCTGCAGATGTGAGGCAGCGAGGAAGCGGATGGACAGACAGAGCTGGACTGACACCCAGACTGAGCAGTCAGAGTGTTCCAGCCTGACAGGAAGCTCAACATGAGCCACCAGTGTGCCCAGGTGGCCAAGAAGGCCAACGGTGTCCTGTCCTGTATCAAAAATAGCGTGGTCAGCAGGACAAGGGCAGTGATCCTTCCCCTGTGCTCTGCATTGGGGAGGCCACACCTGGAGTATTGTGTTCAGTTCTGGGCCCCTCAGGTCAGGAAAGAGATTGAAGTGCTGGAGCGGGTGCAGAGAAGAGCAACAAGACTGGGGAAGGGACTGGAACACAAGCCCTATGGGGAGAGGCTGAGGGAGCTGGGCTTGTTTAGTCTGGAGAAGAGGAGGCTTAGAGCTGAGCTCAGCACTCTCTAGAACTACCTGAAGGGCAGTTCTAGCCAGGTGGGGATTGGTCTCTTCTCCCAGGCATCAGCAATAGGACAAGGGGCCATGGGCTTCAACTCTGCCAGGGGAAATTTAGGCTGGAGATGAGAAAGCAATTCTTTGCAGAGAGAGTGGTCAGGATTGGAATGGCTGCCCAGGGAGGTGCTGGACTCACCGGCCCTGGAGGTTTTTAAACTGAGACTGGACATGGCACTTAGTGCCATGGTCTAGTCCATGGACTGGAGTTGGACCAAGGGTTGGTCTGGATGATCTCTGAGGGCTTTTCCAACCCAGTCCATTCTCTGATTCTGCTTAAGATAGAAGGAGAGTCAGGACCTTCCAGTCTGTCTGTCTCACTCTTGTTCAGAGCCAGGGCAGTTCGGTTCGGGACGTTCAGTTTGGCCTTGTGCTGTTTTGCAGAGGCTCCTGGGCCTTTCTGCCTTTTTCCTCTTTTCTCTCTCTGGGATCGGCTGTTTGGGACCAGGTGCTGGTTCCTGGGACTGGCTGCTCGGTGTGGAGGGAGGTCATGAGAAATTGCCTTGAGTATCTTTTATTTCTATTTTATATATATATATATATATATATATATATATATGTTTACTAGTAGTGTATTAGTATTTTGTTATTTTATTAAGCTGTGTTCAGCTCAATCCAAGTTTCTCCCTTTCCATTCTCTCCCCTATTTCAGGGGGGTGGGAAGGGGGTGAATGAGCAGCTGTTGTCATTGTATTGAAGCTCGAGTTAAACCACAACACGTGTCACCAGCAGTGCCCCCAGTGACAGCATCACCGGGAGCGCGGTGGTACCCATGTCCTCCCAACAGACAGACAGACAGACACAGGCAGTTCCACAGCCGCGACCTCTCCCTACTGGTGCCTCCTCCTGAGTCACGGTAAAAAAACCTTCATTTTGGTTGAAAAATCTTTATTCACATAACACATCGTATGAATCACAGCATGTCCCACCCCTGCCCCTTAATGTATAAAATACTGGTAAAATGTTTGGTTTGCTTTTGTTTTTCTTTTCCAGAGGCAAGTTAGTTTCCACAGTGTCCCCCCATGAGAGAGTTCACCCAACAGCTCAAACGCTTGTTGTGCCACAGACATTCAGAAGCAAAACAGCTCTGCCCAAGGAAATGTGGCCTTTAGTAAGAAAAGGAACTTCACATGGAGTTGTAGCAGCAACAGGAGTAAAACCACCGGGGTTTCAGCTCTGCCTCATGTTAGTGGAGACCTTGATCCCACCTGTGCTCCCACTGTGGCCAACCACAATGGTGTGAGGGTTTTACACCAACCGCCTGAGAGCGGATGCTCTTGTAGATCATTTTGGACTTAACATCTGGTACAGATTCAGCTGAAGTTGCGCCTCAACAAATCCACTTACCCAAGTGGTTCCTTTGATCCCCACATCTCACCTTGAGACAGAGCGAAGAGCAAGGACGCTGCTTAGAAAAGGGACGTGAGCAAGGAGACTCTAAAAGGGCGGAATAAATGAACACAGAGACACGTATAAAAATGTCCAGATAGTCTCAACAACAACAAAAAAATCCAGTTCCAATTATTTTATGGCTCCTACCACAAGCCAAGAAAGGAAACAAATAGGCCAGAGTCTCACTTTGGTACAAGACAAATCCTGCTACGCCAGGTCACAACTATATAAACTCTAAACACTGCCTAATGCGGTCCTTTAAGCACTAAACCATAACATTGTAAAATCAAGGTGGAATTGGACCAGTTTATCAGAACAGAAGAAGATCTGCCCAGGATCCCAGACAAGGTAACCAGGTGATCTCATAGAAGGTGCCCTCTCAAGTGCGTAGTATCCTAAATCTATCAGATTTCATATTTTAAATACATTTAGGGTAAACTTAGATATAAGATTTAGATTAAAGATACTTGACGAGCTCTAAGGCTTTCCTGGTTTCTTGTGCCGAACCATCCGACAGGATTATTTGGGTGCTGATGGTATCCTGGCCTCTCTTCTGGTGTCTGCGGCGCAGGTAGAGCTGACGGCTCATTTCCCTGCCTGGGGCTCCAGGTGTGAATCTGACCATTCCACTTCCCCATATTAACTTAAATCCATCTTTTACAGCTATTTATACCACTTCTCCAAGTTTGCAACAGGCTACATAATAAAAGCAAAGCTTATTGCAGCAAAGACGGGACGCAGAACTCGTAATCTGTTACTCATTAAAAGAACCATTCCGGACAGAAAGAAAAACGAAGGGGTTGCCAGCATTATGCCACACCATCTAAATGTGACACTTCTGTGCCACTGTCACACATCTGGAAACGCTCCAGACTTGCACACAAATAGGGATGGGAATGTCTCTGAAGGCTGATGGAAATGGGTGATGCCCAGAATTGCAGGATGGCCGTTCAGTCTGCAGGGAAAGCGGCGGCATGTTTAAACACGGAGGCATTTCACAACTGTGAGCGTTCACGTGTGGACAGACACCTAAAACCTCTGCGAGGTGACGCGAATTACAACGTCTTTCACAGTAATTCTGCGGGTATAAAGGATAATGCAAAGAAACTCTTCCCGAGGATGAGGGATGTTCACCACCCCAAGGCACGTAACTTCAGGAAACACTTCTAACAACTGATTTTAAGTGGAAGGTTCGTTGCCCTGATCCCACTGTGATTCTGAACATAAAGAACGCCAGAGAGAGCCCATTCCAGCTCCGTGAACGTAAAAGTCACAAATGTGATTTTGAGCATGGCGAGGACTTGCCCGCTTCACCAACGCAAGAAATACCAGCTACAGAGCACAACCCAAACCAGCCACCTCGGAAAATGAAAATAACTCACCAAAACGTGATGTGCACTAGCATTAAAAATGGCAGTTTTACAGTTTTTGGAGGCTGGATTGGGTACCAGGCACAGCGAGACACAGGCCTGATGTGCATCAGCCTGAAAGCAGCAGAGCGTCGCGATCAGCTTCCACTGGGAAGCAGCACAGCACTAAAAGGTACCAAAACACACCTCAGATGAGAAGCATTTCAGCATAAAATGGGAAGATTTGTGCTGGTTAACACTGTACGCACAAATAAAAAAGGTAGCTGAGGTTATAACCGTGCTTTGAGAGTTAAGACCCTTCCACACAAATCCTTCTCCCTCCAAGCGAAGCGGTGAGTTTGCAGATGGGAACCCTTCCCTTCCCACCTCTTTTTGCACGCTTAGGCAGGAGCGTGCCCACCAACCACGCGGAATTCTCCTCCGTGGCGTTCTTTTGTTGCAAAACACTGTGATTAGGGCCATTTCTGGCTCACTACATCTTCTATTCAGCCTTTGCACCGTCTCATCCCTCTCTACCCAAAAGGACACTCCTACCTCGCAATACAGTGGGGCCAAATTTTCACTTCTGCTTCCTATTTAACCAGATTCGTAAACCTGCAGACAATCAGGCGAGAGCAGTAAGGCCAGGGTTATTTTTATAGGGCTATTCTCAACTACAGCGTCTCCAGAGCAATGTGTTTCCCTACGTGCTTTCCACAAGACGCGTGTCCGAGTGCGATTTGTAAACTCTGAAGGTCACAGGAGGGGCTCATCCGAAGCAGGACCCAGAGGAAAGAACAGTCTGGAGGACAGTCTGTCTTGCTCCAAAGGACGATCTCCTCTGGCAACAGTTCAGGAGCTCATGTCAGATACTGCACGACCAGAAACATAATTACACAAGTCAAAATCATTCCCCCGATCATGAAGTATTTATCCTGAAAGGCTCGCTTCTCAATCAGCCGCATCACTGTATTGGATAAACCCAACATGTTGGCAACGTCCAGGATCTTCTTGTGAGTACCCTAAGAAGAAAAAGGAAAGAAACAATCAACCTCATGGTCCATCGCGTCTTATGCCACAGTCCAAGAATATTTCATTGGGGTGGCAAGTGATGAATTCTGATGGATGGAACTTGCCATCAGCCAATACAATTTAGGAGGAGATGCCCTGGAAATATTAATAGCTAGATGATGAGGCTAATTAATTCACACATAAACAGGAATGTGGTTAAAGATACAAAACAGTCTGGCTGAACAGAGACCACGAAGAGTGGCTCACAGAAAAGGCATTAAGAGTTTTCTGGCCCTTTTTCAGGCATTCAAACAAGAGCTTGGAGCTTCTTGATCAGACCTTTCTTGCAGAACTGCTGGAGTCCAGTTCATACCAACAAGAGACTGAAAAGGTTGTCCAGAAACTTGTAAGGCTAATGATAGAGTGCAATGAAAAGGCATTAAAAAAGTGTAATTAACGCAATTTCAAGAAATCCTTCTGGAGAAAAGCACTGAATGTACACTGCTAGCAGCGGAACTGCAGGCAGGGACACACCTCAATTCGGTTTCACTGCTGACACAGTTGGTATCGTCAATAACGTGGATCCCACCACATCAGCAGTAACCACAAAACAGATGAACCCAGCAAGCTGCAGAACTGCAGGTGCCAGGAAACGACCTGGGGAGTCAGCACTGCGATGCAGCAGGAACACTCCAACTATTTCTGGGCAATGGCCAAAGACAGAAATACAGACACGTAGATGGACCCTGGGCACAGTTCGGAGATGGATCATCCCCTCTGGGATGGTCATGAAGCACTGGAACCATCCCTGGAGGGCTGGACAGACAGACATGAGGTTCTCAGGACATGGGGCAGTGCCAGGGGTGGGGAATGGTTGGACTCGATGGTCTTGAGAGGCTTTTCCAACCAAAATGATTCTGTGATTCTATGACGTGCACCAAGATGGGTTCTGCTAGAGAGCAGCCTTGTCACATCATGGTGACGGTAACGGACCTGTGGTCTCTCTCAAACTGAATTCTGGTCCAAGTCCTTACAGAACACCTCGCTCCAGCAAGCTGCAAGACTTCAGCCATTCCTTCTCTGAGCGAGGTCAATAGCAGATTCCCACCACAATACTCTATTAGTACACTTTAAAAATGCCCTGGTTTCTGTTCTCACAGTCCACCACATCTTTGGTCTCAAAAGAATAAAAAGGTGAAATTTGGGAGTTGTTTTGAATATCAACCTGACTTAAGATCAGAGAAGCTGAGGACAGAACTCATATCAACTATATTGGACATACATGCACAAATGGTTTCTCAATCCTTAAAATCTGCGATACCAAATGAGATAAGTGGTTTCTTCTGTAGAACACTGTGTAGGTATTCAGGTCCTTGGCTGAAATCAGGTTATGTCTCAGCTGATAAAACATAATCCCATTTTTCACCTTCATTTCATACACCTCCTGTTAAACCCCTGGATACTAAACGTTCATGTTCTGCACTTTTCCTGTTTCTAGGGAAATCTTTTCACACTACATCAGAATAAAAGAAAAGCTTGCTTGGAGAAGAGAAACCAAATATTAAGTTTTATAATGAAAGCAAACAATAGGAAAGTGAAGACTCTTCAATTCTTGCAGTCTGTGGAACAGTGGAATTGTACAATTGGAATAATTAAAACCTTGTGGCAATTTGGGAATACTTGGTTCATGCCTGTCTCTATTTATATCCAATACCCAAGAAGTTACATAGATTAACATGTTTCCAAATGAACCCATTTATCTTTAGAAGCTCTCCCCATGCTAGCTGCTTCTGCCAGATTTATAAACGGGCAACAAAGCCTTTGATAGTGTAAGAAAAGCTGAGGGGAAAATGAATATGAACAGATGTTTCCTCATCTGTGAGTCAGAAGAAATATCCCCTGAAAGCATAGGTACATTGCACTCCCAAAATTAGAGTATCAGCAGCAGTGGGCAGAGACACCAACCATTCACTATTACAGTTCTGACCCAAAGTATCCCTGACTTGCCCCAAGCTGAGGGCAATCACATCTGCAGGAGGCCCATCGCAATCTAAAAGGAGTCCAGACATGCTACTGCAATCTAACCAGCAAAAGCAGCAAGTCAGGAGTTTTGACCACAACAAGAAATAGCATTTTTTGAGGCAGCAGGTCCTGCAAGAATTCCCTTCTCATACGTGCCAGCCGTGGTGAAGTTCTGACTTGTGATGTCCACCCTTCCTTCTCAGGAACCCTCCAGACACCAAGTGCTTCTGTCATTCACAGAATCACAGGGTGGTTGGGTTGAAGGGACCTCTGCAGATCCCCAGCCCCACCTGCTCACGCAGGGTCACAGGCAGATCACACAGGATCCCAGGGGTTTGAATGTCTCAGAGCAGGAGACTCCACACCCGTTCTGGGCAGCCTGGGCCAGGCTCTGGCACCGCAAAGGGAAGAAGTTTCTCCTCGTGTTCAGATGGAGCCTCCTGTGTTTCAGTCTGTGCTCGCTGCCCCTCACCCTGGCGTTGGGCACCACTGAACAGAGTCTGGTCCATCCTCTGACACCCACCCTGAGATATTGATCCATTGATCAGATCCCTCTCAGCTTCTCTTCTCCAGCTCCACAGCCCCAGCTCTCTCAGTGTCTCCCCATCACAAAGATGCTCCAGAGCCCTCAGCATCTTTGTGTCCCTCCCTGGACTCTCTGCAGTGGTTCCTTGTCCTTCGGCAGAGATCACCCTGAATCAGTGACTATCGTGTAGAACCACCAACCTCCCGTTCCCTGTGTGAACTGCACGTACCCTCGTGCACTTTAATGACTGGATGCCCCAAACCAACGTGACCAGCCACCAAAGCCACGCAGTGCCATGCACAGTGCACAAGCGTCCTCTGCCACTGTGCCCTGCGGTGGCCCTGTCCCCTGCATGGGAATACTGGGCAGCCTGGTCCTCTGTGACCGGGACAGGACACACCTGGCTTGTGCATTGCAACATTAGGATTAAAATAAGCACCTGCCAACTCTGCCCTGTGAACACCCAGCTCTGGTAACTCCTAAGAAAGGGCACCACAGGTACTAAAAGTTGCCCCAGGAAAATGTCTCTGCGCATTAGGGGTGAGACCCACACGTGTGCACGACTCGGTTGTGTGTGGCTCGCTGACCGCAATCCACGGGGCTTAATGTGCGATTCGTCTCATCAAACGTAGGCATTTATCTTCTCAGTTAAGAGGTTTAAATCCTCTGGCAGGTCCCTCTCAAACTAACGCAATATCATAAAACAGACAACAATCATCATCCTCCTCAGAAGATAAATACAACACAGAATCTCCCCCCATTTTTTCAGAGATCCAACTTTCCCCCAACAGCTACTTCTTATTAAAAAAGCTTTTTATATCTTTGAGCTATTTGCTTAAAATTTAACACCACTTTGAATGGTCCTTAAAATAAAAGGCACATATTTAAGAGACATGAAGAAATACAGCTGTTGTTAACAGTATTTGGGGAAAGATATATTGTTGAAGTGAACTGGACCTCAAGGAGTACTATCTTTATCACTCATCTTAAACACAAGTACTTTATGCCAGTTTTGGGGTTGCCCTGAGTGATGTTCAGCTGAATCAACATCTATCTGCAAGTTAACCATTATTTCCCATTCTGCATTTGAACAGAAAAACCCCAAACAAACAAACAAACAAAAACCCCATAACAGAACAGAACATTAAGATTTTAACTGCTGCGCAGGTGAAGACCTCTTGGCTGTCCAGCCACAAAAAGAGCTTAAAGATGTTCCTAATAAGATGATAAAATAATTTCAAAGAATATTTCAGGTTCAGTTAAAATGGAGTTTAGGCTTTTCTCGGCATTCTCAGCTCAAAGCAGCGTAACTGAAACAAACTCATGGATTTATTTTACTTATCCTGGTCATCATAAACGCAGAAAAACGTGGGGTCTTTTTGGTAAAACGTGATGCCCCCACCTTTAACGTGACTCTCTGGTCCCTCAGGCCCTGCAGGATGTTGGTCCCACTGCCAATAAGATCATCCATGCCACGATGGGCATTCTGGAGGGATTCATTAAACTGTAACGTTTCGTCGATCGGGATGGTGGTGTCAGAGTCCTGTGGGGGAAACGCAGGGTCTCGGTTACCTCGCCTGCTCGCTCACACAGATCCAGAAAAAAGAACATGCAGAAACAAATGTGGTGAAAACTTGACAGGGTTTGGAAGGATGTATTAAACATCATAAGGATCATTAAACATCATAAGGATAGTAAGTGCAACAGTGATATTCGAGGGGAAAAGAGTGATTTAGAGAAGCCTACAGGAAGCAAGCCAAAAGGCAAAGTTCATCTGCAATTAAACTCAAGGAATAAAAGGTCAGATTAAAAGTGGAGATTTTTTTATAATCTCAGTTTATAATATATGTAGGAAAGGGTGTTACAAGAGAGAACGTTAAGAGGAGGTGTTTAGCAAGGAGTCTATTGATCATTGCAAGTGAAAGACTCTTGAAAGATTTAATATCACATTTCTAAGCAACAAAAGGCCTGCAAAACACAACACCTGGGTGATGACGTACTATACATTTACAACATGGTGCACATTTCTGATGGTGAGGGCAAGCAGACATGAACGTAGTTCCCTGGAGGTCTGACTCACCCATCACCCAAGGCCTTATCTAAAAATAAAATAACTATTTTCCAGAGAAGATGCATTCGCTCAACTAGAAACTATGAATCTTCAAATGGAAATAACTGGATAAAATTCTGGAATGCACAAGAGGTCAGAGAATGTCGCTTTTGTCCTTCAAAGGCCTCCGGTTTAATCTTCCCCGGACACTATTCCATGGAGGGAGATAAGATAACGGCTCATCGCTCCCACATGGTTTTACAAACAGGATTCACAATCCTGGTAAAAGTGGAGACACTGGCTTACCTGAGTCCACGTACTCAGAACAAGAACTACCAAAACAGGGAATAGGTGGTTTACACCCTACAGCTGACTGTCAGCTCTAAGTTACATGCATGTCACAACACCAAATTGTAAAACAATATTAATATAGGAGTGACATGCACAGTCCGTTGTCAGATGCTGGACTGCCTGGGTCTGTTGTCTGCGCTCTGTAAGAGGAGGAAGAATAAAGGGCAGAGCTGTCAGCAGCTGTGGGGTCAGAGCTGACGAAGAAACCACAACAATCTCTGATCAAACGGTCACGAAGCCCCAAGCTTCAAACAAGCGACTTGTTTTACACGAGCCTGCAGAGCAGAAGCACTTGGATTTGCTTCTGAATGGCTACTATTTCAGTTATTTATTAAACTTCAAATCATCGGGGATTCCATTTCCTACACGAAGCGTTTGCAGGGGTTTTTAAGAGACCACAAAGCAGCAAGAAAAGTAGCAAAGCAGATTTTTGATCCTCCTCATCATCCATTTCATTTGCTGTTAGTGGTTTTCTCCAGAATGGTACAAGAAAAGGCGTTAAAGACCATATTTATCTTCAAATTAAGCACAATGTTCACAACACCGCTACAGCTTTAAAAGCTGTTAGTATGCTACAGTGATTTATTCAGGTTGCTGACATGCTCAGCTGACTTTTCTATTTAATAGAATAGGGTCGTATGTTAATTAGAACTGTGTAAACAGACTGGCCAATAACTGACAAACCATCATTTTCCAATTAAAGGAGATTTTACTTTAAAAGTCACATTTTTATAACAATGATGTTTGCTTTTTTTTCATCTTCAGGCACTTTTCAGCATCCAAAGGAGGAAAAAAATAACTCGCTATCTATTTTGTATTTGCAAGGCTGCTACTGCTCTTCAAAACTGTTCCACTTACACATGGTTTCCTACAGGAACTTTCTTCCATATCTGCAGAGGAACACCACAGTGTTTTGAAAAGAAATCAAGTTTCAAATATCAGTGTTGCTTTCAAGCCTTGTTTGTAATTTTGAAATGGCCAACAAAACCTCATCTTTGTGAAGTACACCAAAATTGCCCAATCTCAAGGAAATAGGACCGCCTATATTCGCTCTTCCTTGCCCTAACAGTGAATGATAACACAGAAAGGGAATGGTAGGTGATATGCTTTTAACAAAAAAAAACCAAAACAAATGAACAAACAAATAAAATAGCTTTTGAGTTACACAAAAGTGAAATCTGAAAGCAAACCTACGTTATTCAGAGCAAAACTCCTCCAGAAGTTTGCACTGGGGGGAATTCCCAATGCAGGAACTTGTCCTGGTTTTATTAAAAACAAGACTGGTTCTCTTTCAGCTCAGTTCTTTAGGTGGCTGTATTTTTCTGAGTTTCAGCTGCATATTTTTTCTCAGATGCTGCACTCGGTGCTGATAAGAGACCAACGGAATGCTGAAGAAGCTCGTGTTTAGATTAATTACTATGGTAGCCAAGACAGCGTGATAAGTTTTCCCACATTCCGTTGTGAGAAGGGTGTGTTTGAGGAAGGGTGGATGGAACAGGTGACTAGAACTGACCAACACAAGTATTCCATCCCACAATCGTCATACCTCCTATATAAGAGGGTGATCACAGGGTCACGCTCTCTTCGCCCACGGCCGGCATCCAGAGAGGACCCTGTCTGTCTGTCTGTCTGTGATCCACAGGCCTCAGGCCCTGCATCCTGCACCCAGGTTCCGGTTTGCTGTGAATTGTCACCCATGACTTCTGGGGCCTGAGCTGCAGCTGCTGGAGCCGCCAGCTCCGCACCCCCAGCTCTGCTGCTGAGTGACGCCAGCTCCACATCCAGCACTCCAGATTGGTTTTGTATATCTTGTATATATTCTCTATTTATTAGTAGCATTAGTAAAACCCTTTAAACCTCTCCAACTTGAAGTCTCTCTTCCTTTCCTCTTATATTTCCTATGATCTTTCCGATCGAAAGGAAAGGGGTGGTGGGAAATGAGGGGATAACAGGGAGCGTCTGCCACAGTTTATTGCCGCCTTGCCTTAAACCTTGACAGAACTAAAAATTAACAAGAACAAGTGGAAACACGTTCCCGTCATTAAAAACTTCTGAATCGTTTATAGGTTAAAAGGGAGGGTTTTTCCTCCAGCAGTGTGATTTATACTTGGATAAATGAAAGCTTGCTGACATCTACTGACAGCAGAGTGTATAAAAGCCAGGTATTTGATAAATCTCAGGATTTGATGAAGATATTTGACACAAATCCAAGTAAAATGTACACTTTGGTACCTACCTCATTTTGAAGTTGCTATGTAAGTCAGGCAGAACTGTGCTGGATAAAACAGAGCACCAGTTTCCGGCGTTTTTACCGCTGCCCCTAATAGACAAACTTCTCCTCATGAGGAAGTTGCACTTTTTCAACGTGTATTGTTCTACTTCCCTCTCTTTGTTCCGTTTACAGCTCACAGCAGCAATTTAATCAACTCAAACCTACGTTCCTGCCTGAAACTTCTCTGAAAGGCTATGGCATCTAGAACAGAGATCTACAATAAAGAGTATTTACGTTAGTAGTGAATGTACGCGCAAGCAGCTCCTCCCGCTGCCGCTCCTGCTGCTCCCGGACGTAGCGGCGGTGCTGGAAGTTCCTCAGGGCCGTCTGCAGGTGCTGCACGTCGTACTTCAGCTGGTCAACCCGCCTACGAAGGATCAACGACAGGAAGACATTCCCAGAGATAAAAATACCATTCGTTTCTGGTGGTTTTATATAAACAATGGAGCATTATAAATTAACAGATACAAATAATAAAGAATGATGGGTTCTACTTATCTAGAAGATAAAGGATATTCAATGTCAGGCCTGTATTCCAGACTTATATCCTCCATGCCTCGTTTTTCTACTGAATAGGTGGATATTTAACAGAATGTGGAGCAGAATTTCTGAGCTTGGACATCCTATCCCACGTCTCTTCAGGAGTTTTATATACACATTCCTCATTTAACACAGATAAGGAAAGATACTCAAAGAGCTTTATTTTATGACCCCCATTTACACAGAAAATTAAGCTTTGGACTTTGATTAGTTAGCACCATGTTCATGAGTTTTCCATTAAAGGGGGTATAAAAGTCAGTGGCCAATACAGGAGATACCACCATTCGGCCACATCAACATTAGTAGTAGAGTCACAGAATAAATTAGGACATAAGATCCTGAGGTCTCTGACCCGATCTCCTGCTCAAACCAGTGCTCACGTCACAAACCTCCTTATTTCAGCCACCAACAGCCAGGAAAACGGTCCAGAGAAAATGACACCAATTGAGATAATTTTACTCCTTACCTCCACAAAAGCCACTAAATCAAATGCCATATAAAGTAGAATTTTATTAAGCATCCAAGTGCCATGTTCTGCTCATCTCAGAACAGAGCCATGAATCCAGCTCCGTCACCAGCCTGCGGTGAAACGCAGGAAAGTGATTTTGCCTCCCTGCCTCAGTTTTGCTACAGAGTTAAGTTACGCAAAGGATTCACTTAAAACAAAAGGCAAAGGGCTTCAATAACTTTAATGAAAATAATTACAAAGACAAAACTATCATAGCAAAGAAGGTGAACTTACAGTTTAGCATTCTGCCGTTTATTGGGAGGCTCTTTGCTCGACAGGATTTCCAGACGCTCCAAGTTGCTGAATATATTGTCTATTCTTGCCTGAATCTCATTTTCTACCACTGCAAGGAAATAAAAAAGTGATTTGAATTAAAGACCTGCAATCTGAGTGAAGGTAAAAGTTCAAAAGCATTCCAAGCAGTATGTAAAACCTGGCAGACACAAATCCTTACAGGATGAAAAGCAATCAGATAACTGAGAATTATACATACCATGAAAAAGCTACTTATTTAACTCAATAATCTGAGACTCCTGCCTTCTCCTCCTTTGAGAAGTGAGCCAGGAAAGGCCCTGCTCTTTCAAGATATCTGAGCCTGTTCCCCTCTCAGCTCCATGTATTATGATTTAAAGCTCCCACTTCATCCCTGCAGCCCCGTCTTGTTGCCTCAGCAGGATTAGCTCACACAAGATGATCCTCACAACGACGGCAATTTAAACCTCCAAGTTAATACAGCTCACCCATTCCTATCGCAGAAGACACTGACAGAGCATGGGAAGGATTAAGAGTTGATAGGAATTGGCAGATTGGACAAACTGCTCAGAGAGACATGACCAAAAAAGGTTGAATATCCCTGGCAGGTGGAAAAACAAGGCCGCAAAATAATTGCCACTAATCACCTACGCTGCAATTGTTCCTGATAACGTGTGTAGAAATAGCAGAGGGGCAAAAGTACACGACACAGACTCACCTAATTGTACTTTAATGAGGTGGGAAACTGATACAGCTGGAGAAAAGGAAGCACAGGCTTTCAGTTACTGGAGTCATTGTGCAGCAAAATTGGTACAAACCACAACCCCCTTCACAGAATCACGGGATCCCAGCCTGGCTGGGGTTGAAGGGAGCTCTGGAGATCATCTAGTCCAGCGCAGATCACACAGGATCCCAGGGGGTTTGAATGTCTCAGAGCAGGAGACTCCACACCCGCTCTGGGCAGCCTGGGCCAGGCTCTGGCACCGCAAAGGAAAGAAGTTTCTCCTCGTGTTCAGATGGAGCCTCCTGTGTTTCAGTCTGTGCCTGTTGCCCCTCACCCTGGCGTTGGGCACCACTGAACAGAGTCTGGTCCATCCTCTGACACCCACCCTGAGATACTGATCCATTGAGCAGATCCCTCTCAGCTTCTCTTCTCCAGCTCAACAGCCCCAGCTCTCTCAGTGTCTCCTCAGCACAAAGATGCTCCAGAGCCCTCAGCATCTTTGTGTCCCTCCCTGGGCTCTCTGCAGTGGTTCCCTGTCCTCCTTACACTGGGGAATCCAGAACTTCCTCATCTGCCAAGCATGTTTTCTGACCATGTCACAATCCAGTATGTCACAACTAACAGAACTGCACAGAAAAGCAGCGCTATGAATTATCTGACACCCTTGTGTAAGGAAAGGTGAGCTGTAAGCTGACACTCCACACCCTCAGAGCACGTCCACAGGCTGACTGTTCGAGGACAGAAGCACCATCACGTCCGTGCAGCTGTGAGGACAGTCCTGACATCTCAAACTGCCATGGTCAGACCCAGCACAAATCATCACTAAATCCTACAGACTCTCTTTGTCCTTATTTTGCATTCAGACTAAAGAAGTATATAGGAAAACTATTATTAACGAACTAACCACTCCATGGTGTCTCGGGACTTTCCAGAAAATCACATTCTGCAGAACTGGGAAAAGCAAACAGCACATACAACCCTTTTCTTTGCCCTTTGATCTCACACAGAGTAACCAACTCACACACACAGACACAAATCAAATCATTCTAATTCATCTCTCTAGCATTTAGAACAGCTAAACTAACAGGAAAGCAACCAGGAGAGCACACAGACAATTACAACTGATTTTGCCAGTCCCAACAGCAATATCTTGGTCGTCTTACGCTTTTCTGAGCAACAAGGGATGTGCCCAAGTTGGAAAAAGAAAGCAGCAACAGAAACTGTGATTTCCTGGCTCTTATTCCTGCTCTTCAGGCAAATGATAATCCTTTTTCCCATAAATTTGGAAATACTAATATATGTACATATATAAAGGTATGTGTTCTAGATATAAGTACAGTACGTTCACCTATTGACTATGGAAGATGGTACATAATCCTATCCCGAGAAATGGTCTCAAGTAGCAGAGGCAAGATGGCAAATTACATTCATTTTCAAAGGGATCCAAAATCACGGCCAGCGAACAGCAGCCCAGGCAGCCTGGTATTGTACTAGTAATACAAGCACCACAAAAACCAGAAACAAGTCATTATTTTTTAATAGGAAAAGTTATCACAGCCAACGTCATGCTTCAGAAACGTGTTTAGGGTAAGAAGTCAGTCAACATGTGCATAAACTTATCCCGTGAGAGCTGTCACTGCAGCAGTTTCTGCTGAGGTCCATTAGCAATTACTCACACAGGAATTAAGTCCAAAATACACCTGCCAATGTCATGGTGTTTTATTATGGTCATTTTATGAGCCCGGGCTCACAGTCCAAATTTACTGAAGCCATTTCAGATGTAGCCGTTCCACTTATTTCTCGTACAGGTTCTGACGCTGATGCAAGCAGGAACCAGCCAAATCATCCTACTTCAATTCCTGCACACCAAATTACAGCATTTTCCCCAGAAAATGGACTACGCATGTTTGCGAGAACACTGCCAATTAGTGGATGCTTAAGGAATAGGAAAATAACAGGACAGATAATAAAATCACGCTTCTCAGCTTTTTGAGTTTGTAGTAAACTAGCCGGGTGATGTCTTAAATTTGCAGTTCTGTCCACATTCACATGTTTGTTTTACCTCCATGAATACATCAAAATGGGGCTTTTTAACCTGTTTAAATTGAGCGTATCTGGCATTCCCGTATCAAGCCACTGCAGAAGCACCCACAGTTAGCACTGTCAGTTAAAGAATTGCAATATGAAGATGATTTGAAGTCAACTCTTGTTCTGTCTTCTCCACTCTGTCCTTCACACAAAACATCACCTTAGTGAAGTCAAATAGTAAAATAATGCTAATGCATTCCAAACCAGTGTCTCACCAGCTACCACAATGACTGAAGGGCCAAATTTGTTCCAATAACGACTGTAAATACAATGATAAAGTATGCAAGGTTAAAGACGCAAGTTAAATACATCAGTACTAGAGTGGGACTTTTCTCTCCAAATAATTCTCAAGTTGCACCAGGGGAGGTTGAGGTTGGATTTGGGGAACAATTTCTTCCCCAAAGGGTTGTGGGGCATTGGAACAGGCTGCCCAGGGCAGTGCTGGAGTCACCATCCCTGGAGGGCTGGACAGACGGACATGAGGTTCTCAGGACATGGAGTAGCATCAGGGCTGGGGGATTGGTTGGACTCGATGCGCTTGAGTGGCTTTTCCAACTAAAATGAAATGAAATTAATTACTTACGGTGCACTGACTCTTTGTCTGAAGTCTCCAGGCGCCCCATGTAAGATTGGACCTCATGGACTTGCCTGTCGAAAGTAAAGAGTAAATTAACAGAAGTCAATCATTTTTCAATACCTCAATTTTCATCTTCTTTAACCTAAAACTACTTTTTAAAACAGAACAGAAATCAGACACATGGTATTCAGTGCAGACAGCCCACCACTGAACACAAAAATACCGCCCAACTCTTCAGTATGTGCTTTCACTTCACATGCATTTACAAAACAACATTCTGTTTAAAAACAAAAAATCAAGGTGAAAGTTTTATTTATGTATTTAGTATTTTATTTATCTTTTATTTCAAAGATTTCCAATCCAGCTCTAGCTCCCTTTTCATATTTATGACATGAACCAGGGCTTAAAGTCAATAACATCTGCCTGCTCCAAGAGAACCACAGAGACAAGACGGCAGATTTACAGCAGGAACTCACAAATTCAGAGCAGAGGGAAGATGTGACAGGGAGAAGAGTTGGCACAAGCGAGACCTTAATGACAGACCTGCAGGGAAATCTACCTACATACACCGCTAAAGTCAGGAGCGCTGAGGAGACGCCACGGCTTTACATCACTGGGTAAACAGGCAGTAACGCATCTTCCAGACTAAACACAGGTTTTCTCCCTCCCTTCTCAAAACCAGACACACTGGCAAAGGGTCAGAGAAGGACAAGAAATGTTACAAAAAGTACAGAGAAGCTTTTATACAAGAAATGGTTGTTCAGCCTGGACTGGAAATGATAGCAGGAGATGTCCTAGAGTACAAACGGCAGAGAAGAACATGGATAAGGAATGACATTCACTGTCTCTGAAAACATATCAATTACAGAGGCACAGGAGAAGGCGGATAAGAAACGACTTTCACTGTCTCTTACAACATATCAATTACAGAGGCATTAAATGAAATTAAAAGATCACCTAAAACCAAAGAGAAGGACAGGTGAAGCTTTGGCCATACTTGGGGTAAACAATCTTAGACCAGCTTGGATTCAGACTTCAAGAAATACACTTAAAAATGACAAAAAATATCATGATCTACAGCACAAGCACAAATGTTTATGAAGCCAGAGCTCTGAAAACAACTTACCTTTCAGAGTGATAAAATATTCCTTTTTAGTTATTATATGAGATGTTTTTAATAACTATCAGGGCTACCTTCCAAATCACAACACTCTGTTGCTAAAGAGATAACTGAGTATGTCACAAGCGTTATATTACTTGGATTTAACCAGAGAATCCCAGAATATCAGGGATTGGAAGGGATTTGGAAAGCTCATCCAGTGCAATCCCCCCATGGAGCAGGAACACCCAGATGAGGTTACACAGGAAGGTGTCCAGGCGGGTTGGAATGTCTGCAGAGTAGGAAACTCCACAACCCCCCTGGGCAGCCTCTTCCAGTGTTCTGTCACCCTTACTGAGAAGAAGTTTCTTCTCAAATTTAAGTGGAACCTCTTGTGTTCCAGTTTGTCTGCAGAGAAGGAGACTCCACAACCTCCTGGGCAGCCTGGGCCAGGCTCTGCCACCCTCACCAGGAACAAGTTGCTTCTCATCTTTCAGTGGAACCTCCTGTGTTCCAGTTTGCACCCATTGCCCCTTGTCCTGTCACTGGTTGTCACCAGAAGAGCCTGGCTCCATCCTCCTGACACTCCCCCTTTCCATCTTGATCCCCAGGAATGAGTCCCCCCTCAGTCTCCTCTTGTCCAGCTCCAGAGCCCCAGCTCCCTCAGCCTTTCCTCACACGGGAGATGCTCCACTCCCTCCAGCATCTTGGTGGCTGCGCTGGACTCTCTCCAGCAGTTCCCTGTCCTGCTGGAACTGAGGGGCCACAACTGGACACAAGATTCCAGGTGTGGTCTCCCCAGGGCAGAGCAGAGGGGCAGGAGAACCTCTCTGACCTACTGACCACCCCCTTCTAACCCACCCCAGGTACCATTGGCTTCCTGGCCACAAGGGCCCAGTGCTGGCTCATGGTGACCCTGCTGTCCCCAGGACCCCCAGGTCCCTTTCCCCTACACTGCTGTCTAACAGGTCATTCCCCAACTTACACTGGAACCTGGGGTTGTTCCTGCCCAGATTCAAGACTCTACACTTGCCCTTGTTATATTTAAGTTTTTCCCTGCCCAGCTCTCCAGCCTGTCCAGGTCTCTGATGGCAGCACAGCTTCCAGTGTCACCACTCCTCCCAGCTTGGTGTCATCAGCAAACTTGCTGACAGTCACTCTATTCCCTCATCCAAATCACTGATGAATATATTGAATAATACAGGCCCCAGCACTGCCCCTGAGGCACTGCACTGGGTACAGGCCTCAACTGGACTCTGCCCCATTGACCACGACTCTCTGGCTTCTTCCCTTCAGCCAGTTCACAGTCACCTCACTACCCAAACAAATTAAATATCCAGTATCTTACAATCCATACTGGTTCTATAGTTCTGTTTTCAATACGTTTCTGGCACCCCAGTCAGCTTGAGACTCGTGTTGCTCTTAAAGTGACTGTTTAGAAACCCAGGTGCAGGAACCAAACCACATCATGTGCAACCAGATCAGCAAACTACCTCACACTCATCAGGACCCTTCACCTGCCAGAAAAGGCAGGAAGGCTGAGAAAAGGTGGGAAGAGAGTTTAAAAATTCAGAGTATCCACAGACTGACCACAAATTACAACAAAAATACAACTCGGTGACTACGATTCCCAAAGAAATTGTGGATGAACCATCCCTGGAGACATCCCAGGCCAGGCTGGACGGGGCTCTGAGCAACCTGAGCTGGTGGAGATGTCCCTGCTCATGGCAGGGGGGCACTGGGTGATGTTTCAAGGTCCCTTCGACCCAAACTGTTCTGTGATCACAGAATAAGGCAACGTGGAAACGGGAACAAGACGAGATGATTCCCTTGCCATAAGTCACTGTTCTGGGGATGCATTTCTAGACCAACAGCGGATTCCCAGCTCTTCCCCACAGGTCACTCTGTGTCATTATTCAATGAAAGTCTCTTAGTTTCCACACAACCCTCAACACAGCTCAGCAGGGGCACCCATTACCACAGAAATCTGGAATATTTGGATTAACTGCCTCCTTTGGGCTCTTTCCCACAAGTTACTCCCTATCATTCCAGACTTTTTGCCTTATTTTGCATTTTTCATACCACTTCTACCTCACCAGCATTATCTGGGAACAGCGATTCTTATTGCCCACGCACTTCCCGAGGTGGTTTAAACTGTGTCTGCTGCTACAAATCCCCTACACGCCACAAAACCCCAACTAAATCAGCCCGCACGAAAGGTATATAAAGCAGAATCCTTTGTTTTCTACGAACACTTGTGAAAATCCCGCTGGATTTGGGCTGACGTGGCTCGACCCGGACAGACACACGGACACCAGAAGGGCTCCTCCCGCAGCTGAAACACCCACAGCAACGCCCCGGGATGGAAAACGATAATTTTTATGAGGGAAAAGCAGCTTTTAAAGGGCGCTGTGCCGCGGGAGGGGTGTCCGCCCACCGGCTCTTCCCTCAGGGAACCGCTGCACCCCGCCCCGGGCTCCCCGCGGGGTCAGGCCCCCCAGCCCCCGTCCCCTCACGCACTTGTTGGTTTGGTGGTACAGCCCGTCCATGGCGCGGCCCGACCGGCCCCGCTCCGCCGCACACGTCGCCTCCGCTTTCGCTTCCGGCCCCGCCGAACTTCCGCTTCCGCCGGAGGCCGCGGGCACCCCCCTCTCCCCACCTCGCTCCTGGCGCCTGCGCCGAGCGCAGCGCCACGCGGCGCCGCCAGGGGGCGCTGCGGGATCGCGGTCCCGCCGCCGGGCGGGATGTGAGTGAGCGGGGGGGGGAACAGGAGCGTTTTGGTTAAAAAAACCCTCAAGAACATCGAGTCCAAACCTTACCCACCCCTGGCACTGCCCCATGCCCCTGAGAACCTCATCGCCTTTATTTTTCACTGTGTTGGGGGATCAGATCCCTCTCAGCTTCTCTTCTCCAGCTCAACAGCCCCAGCTCTCTCGGTGTCTCCTCAACACAAAGATGCTCCAGAGCCCTCAGCATCTTTGTGTCCCTCCCTGGACTCTCTGCAGTGGTTCCTTGTCCTTCTCAAACTGGGGAGCCCAGCACTGGCCCCAGTTCTCCCCAGGGCAGAGCAGAGGGGGAGGATTCACCTCCCTCAACAAACCATCTCCTGCCCCTTCCCACACTGTCCCCTCTGTTCTCTGCTGTTTCCCTCAGCAGAGCTTCACCCCACTGCCACAGGAGACACGTCCCTTCTCCAGCCTCCCCTCACACCAGTTCCAGAGCACTGAGGAAGGGATAAGCCCCTTTCCTCCCACTCGCATGGCCAAAGCCGGCACACATATTCCTTTATTTTTCACTGTTTTGGGGGAAGCAGGAGGAGCTCTGCCCCCAGCTGTGCATCTTCTCAGGGTCAAGGTCTGGATGGCTGGATTTAGTTCTTTCAGCCCCTTCTGGTTTGCACTGCTGAGGTCTCTGGGCCCTTTGTTGCTGACCCACAAGTCGTGCATTCCTCTGGTCACGACCAGTGGCACCCCATTGTCCTTCTGTTCCCCCCACACTTTCCCCATGATCTAGAGATGAACACAGGCTGACTGTGATCCCACAGATACGCACTAGCGGCTGCAATCTGTCCATGTATAGAATCATAGTATCATTTTGGTTGGAAGACACTATTAAGATCGTTGATTCTGACCATAACTACAGCACTGCCCCATGTCCTGAGAACCTCATGTCCGTCTGTCCAGCCCTCCAGGGATGGTGACTCCAGCACTGCCCTGGGCAGCCTGTTCCAATGCCCCACAGCCCTTTGGGGAAGAAATTGTTCCCACATCCAACCTCAACCTCCCCTGGCGCAACTTGAGGCCGTTTCCTCTGCTCCTGGTGCTTGTTCCTGGGGAGCAGAGCCCGACCCCCCTGGCTCCAAGCTCCTTTCAGGCAGTTCAGAGATCAAAAGGTCTCCCCTCAGCTCCTGTTCTCCAGCTGAACCCCCCAGGTCCCTCAGCCGCTCCATCACCCTTGTGCTCCAGCCCCTCACCAGCTCCCTTCCCTTCTCTCCACTCCCTCAGCACCTCAAGGGTTTTCTTGTCATGAGGGGCCCAGAACTGACTCCAGGATTTGAGGTCTCCATGAGGAGGACTCTGCCTCCTTTTTCAGCCTGACACCAGCCGGGTTCCCTCAATGTCGATGTGAAATGGGCAGTTGTCCTTTGCTTGTGTTTCCCACGCTTTTTGCCTCCACATCCCCTCATCGTCTGGCTCAAGGCTGCCAGGAGAAAGGGATCAGGCCAGCATGGGTGTCTGAAGTGAATCTGAACTGCTCCATGACTCTGACGGAGAAGCTGTGGATGTCTCATCCCTGGATGTGTTCAGGGTCAGGCTGGACGGGGCTTTGAGCAACCTGGTCTGGTGACCGATGTCCCTACCCAGGACAGAGGGGTTGGACTGGATGATCTTTAAAGGTCCCTTCCAATTCAAACCAATCCGGCTGCCTTTGGCCATATAAACTCCATCCATTTCATAGAATGAGACAATGGTAACCCACCTGCCATGAGCAGGGGCACCTTCCACTAGACCAGGGTGCTCAAAGCCCTGTCCAGCCTGAACTTGAACACATCCAGGGATGGGGCATCCACAGCTTCTCTGGGCAGCCTGTGCCAGGGCCTCACCACCATCATGGGGAAGAATTTCTTCCCCATGAAGAATATCTTATCTTATCTTATCTTATCTTATCTTATCTTATCTTATCTTATCTTATCTTATCTTAATCTCCTCTCAGTTTAAAGCCATTTCACTTTAAAGCCTATCAGTACATAACCTTGTAAAAAGTCACTCTTCAGCTTTCTTACAAGTCCCCTTTAGGTACGGGAAGGCTGCTTTAAGGTGTCCCTGGAGCCTTCTCTTCTCCAGGCTGAACAACCCCAACTCCCTCAGTCTGTCTTCACAGGTTAGTTGCTCCAGCTCCTGATCATCATTGTGGCCTCCTCTGGACTTGCTCCAACAGGTTCATGTCTTCCTTATGCTGAGGGCCCACAGCTGGACACAGTATTTGTGGTGGGGTCTCCAGGAGTCAGGTCATACCTACAAGTCTGGGTGAGTAGTGCACATGCAAACGTAGATACCAAGTGGGAAGATGAATCCTGCATCCAGGCATCCCTCCTGAAACAGCAGTTCCAGCTCTTCAGTCATCATTACCACCTTCTCTGAACCTCACCTAGCTGTCCCAATCAGTCTTCCATTTTCACAGAACTAATTTAACTCCAAGAGCTTGTTGACGAGTGGTCATGGTCAGCTCGGGGCATCCATTGTGCATCTATGTTTTCTTAATAATCCTGTTTTTCCCCTTACCTTCACATACCTTAAGTTCCCCACACCAGATTATCACCCATTCGTCATGTAACAGCAGGTTTCTCCGCCGTTTTTCACAGGGCTGGCACTTTAGGCCTTGCTCTGGGGTTCTGTGAAAGACTGCTTTCATTTAGCTCATCTTTACGTCATTCCTTAATTGTTCGGACCAGATAATCATCCACAGCTGAAGCTCCAAACCTTTCTCGTGTGTGTTGGATGACAAAACCTGATGTGCTCTATGGTCGTAGGCTGCTGAACCACATGAACTCCTGCAAGCTTTTAATGTTATGAGAGAATCAGAGAGAAGGTGAATTATCAAAAAAATGGTAGATATAGGTCAGTTAGTTTGAGCACCAGGACATTAGAAATGCCAATGCAAAAACTGATTGATTAAAAAGCTAAAATTAGGAATATGATTCATTCTTGTCAGTGTACTTTAAGGGAAAATAGTTCTTGCCAAGAAACATGACTTCACACTAACAAGACAATGAGCTTGATTGGGAAAAACTGGGAAAGATACATATTCTCTAAAGTATTCAACTAAATACCACAAGATTGGTCACTTAAAAATTAGTAGGAGAAGCCTCTGCCCTCACCAACCAGGCAAGCAGGGTACTTGACTCTTTCCTTCTCCACTATTTCTTCTCTCTCTTAAACATCGTCTTAGGATGATTTAGGTTGGAAATGACCTTTAAGATAATTGAGTTCAACCAAGTCTAACTTGTATCTGAGATGATGCATGAAACTTTCATGCCCGGCCATTCAGCCAACCAGGTCTTGAGCAAAAGATTATCCCCTGGGTGTCTAACAGTAACTCGAGTCACAAAAATCACATCAGTCTGAGAATACACAGCATGTCTGTAAAGCAGCAGCAACAAGTACATTCAGTTCTTGTTCTTTGCTCTCCCTTATCTGAGGCATTATAACCTGTTTTCAAACACTTTCTGGAAATAGAGAGGTTGAATGAAAATAGATGCTGGGATTTCCCTCCTGGCCAGGGCTTTGAGAAGTATCACAAGAGTTATGATGAAGTGGCAAGCACCGAAATATAAGCACGAATCTCTGTTCTTTTGTGAAGAAATTGATTTTTGCCAGAAACAACATGCTGCAACCGAGTGTCTGTTCTTGTTAGATTTCAAGACCTTCCAGGAGGAGTCCTTCAGCAAATTGGCTCATTTAGACACAACAGCCAGGAGCACAGAGAGTAAAAAAGTGTTTTGTTCAAGGAAAGCCTCTGTATTGTAAACAGGATAAAAGGGGATGGAGAGAGTCACTTATCACTGTCTAATGTGTCCCCAGGTCATTCCTGTGTAGCACCTATTGGAAAAAAAGAAAAGGATTTCATATTCAGTGCTCTCTCGGGAACCCCAACCCAAGCGTGGGGATTTTCTCTATCAGACAATCTGCAGACACCCTGTGCGTTCAAACCCCCATGGGTGCATTCCCCGTCGCCCTCCCCTGGCTCGGAGTTTAAAGCCTTGCAGCAGGGGAAGGCTGGATCCTCGCAGGGTCCCCTTTGTTCTGCCTGCACCGGCCTGTTTCCCCCTCATAGCCAAAGAAAAATAAAAACACCCTGATTTTCCATTTAAAACCAGACCCTAATAATGTGTGCATCCCTGTTTCTCTAACCAACAGACACAGAAACTCTTTCCCCCTCCTCTCTCCCTCCCTCTTTTTCGGGCACACAAAGTATTCCCCAGCTCTCTGCGTGCTTGCTTGATACTAATAACTGTGGCTTTAAAAACAAAGGAGTGCCGAACCTGAGGGCATGCCGTCGAGGCAAGACATTTAGATGGATGCTTGATGGAGACTCCTGGCTCAGCCCAGCTGCAGGCCATGGGCTGCGTGTCCCAGCTCTGACAGACACCCTTACACAAGCCAGACCTCACAGCGCGCCTCCCAGCATCTCCAGGCTGTGCAAGCGGTGAAAAAGAGAAGGAGAGACACGACAAGAATGTCGGAGGCTCATCTATCAAATTTCTCGGACTGTTGGGTGATGTGCTAGACCCAGGTCTTCCTGGGCAGGAAGCTTTTTAAAGACACGTTGCGCTATCCTCCTCGTTTTCCCAAATTAAGAATGTTTCTGCACAACTGTCATGGTCAGTTTTCAGACCGATCTTTGGGCAGAAGAGTCACAAATGCTTGGATCGTCATTCCCTTCTTCATAAAAGTATCAGGTAAAGGGGTACGGAAAGTGTGAGGAAGGTCAGGACAAGGGAAAAAGAGGTCATGCAACATCTCCATCATTGCACTAGTTCCCTCCCTCTGCAATGACATCAAGGAAATATAACAAAAATAGAAGAAAAAACGCTGCAGCATCCCCCAGCCGTGGGGATCTTTGAGATGCAAATGGCTGGAGGTTTGCAGAATATCCTGGGCAAATATATTTATATTTATTCTTCCCTCTGCGACAGCCACAGGTCAGTGCCAGAGATGAAATACTGACCTCGATGGGGTTTTGGTACACGCACTACATTGAGTATGTTTGCTACCTCCATGCCTCCGTTGCGGTATGATGTGTTATGTTATCATGATGATTAAACGTGGCTCAGTTCTCCCCGCAGGACCGAGATCCTTGTGCCTTTTCTCTGCTGATCACATCTCAGTTTGACCTTATCAATGAAATTCAGAAATGAACGAAAGAGCCTCCTCCAACAAAGCCAAGGAGGCAGAAGGGGCAAGAAACAACACTGCCTTCCCCAATCAATGAGCAGATGGAATTGCGATAATTTTACCAAGAAATGTAGCACCTCACATCCACTTGCCCAGCGCCAGGAACTCATCAGGAGCCTCAGGTGTGTTCCACTGAGATGGTTTTCCCCCTGAATCTAAATCCCATCACAAACTCTGCGTCCAGGCTTTGAGAATCTGAATTTATTTACTGGGCAGCCCTGTTTGCTACATGAATGTATTAGGACAGATTCTGTTTTGTCACTAATGTAGCCCTGAACTGTATGCATAATTTAACACTTACACAGGAAAATGTGTGCTATTATCCTGATATTTCAAGGGGTCTGTTCCCTGACAGTCAGTCTCTCTGAAATGTGTCAGGTTTAGAATTCCATCAGAATTAGACAAAATCATCAGCCGCTTTGGGAAGTTTTAAGTGCAGTTCTTTTATGTGCTGAATAAACTGAATAAGCGCCCCTTTGCTTGGTCTAATTTTGGCAAACCGATCCAGATAAGTACCCTGCTTTGTTCAGTTGTTTAATAGGTTAATTGCTTCCCTAGTCAAATTTGTGTGTCAATCTGCTTTGTGCCCACGTTTTGTCAATATGGATGATCTCAAAATTAAAAAAAAAAAAGGTAAAAATTAGTTTCATCCCAGTTTCATCAACTGAGTAATCCAGGCGTAAATAGATGGACGTGCTGAGCTTCTCACATGCTGGACTGGATGCTCCAGGGGCTGTGAAATGTTTGTTGTTAAAACAGCCTGACACAAAGAGGCCCCGGGAGCTGCGTGCACCCACAGGAGAGATGTCTTCTTCTGTCAATCCAGCTGGAGTCCCCCATGAGGGAAAACAGGATTGTCTGTACGGGCGACAGGAGGGCGGGGAGAGTCCTCTAAAGAATGTCATAGAGGAATTTTCCTGAAACCTTCTCCAGTAGTCACAGAACCATAGAATCAGAGAATCGTTTTGGTTGGAAAAGACCCTCAGGATCATGGAGTCCAACCATAACCTACCCCTGGCACTGCCCCATGTCCCTGAAAACCTCATCTCCATGTGTCCAACCCTCCAGGGATGGTGACTCCAGCACTGCCCTGGGCAGCCTGTTCCGAAAATCTGAACAAAACCTCCCCAAGCCTTTTGACTTGGAAAAAGTGTGAGGGCTGAATGCAGATCTAAAAGATGGCTTTTGTCCATCGGTCCAGCCTGGTGGTCCTGGTGCCAAAGGGTCCATAAGAGTCGGTTTGACTATTGTTACCTGGTGCGTGTATATGATAGTCCGGTGCTTTTCGGGCTGTTTTCCAGTCCCCATGTGAGACTGATATTTTGCTTAGACAGTCCCAGGAGTTCCTTATTGTCCAGTTGTCCTGGTTTTGTTGAAAAACAAGTTTCTCTTTTAGTGAATTTGCCTGTCAGCTAAAGCTCCATATTATCTGCATTTTCCTGGAGAACTAGATACATGTATTGGTAAACATAGCAACGGAATGCGAGGTTATTGATAAGCATGGACGGACATCGGGGCAATGAGAAACAAGTGACCAAGAAACTGACCAGCTATGTATAACATTCATTCACAGGAATACTTCATATAAAAGTGGGAGATCACAAGGATCTCGTCCCTTTTCCTTTCTTCTTTTCCCTTTTCCTTATGGCAACATTAGAAGAGGACCTTGCAGGTCGTCCCTGAACTGAAGCCTGGTGAGAGACTGAATCCAGCTCCGGTTGGCTGCAGAGTCCAGTCCAGGACTTTGGGTGCCGGCTCTGCAGTTGTTGAGACTTTCAAGATTGGTTTTGTATATTTTGTATTATTTTCTCTATTCTTATTAGTAGCATTAGTAAAACATTTTCAATATTTCCAGCTCTCTTCTCTCTGTCCTTCTTTCCCTCCCAATCACCTGTCCTGAGTGGGAAGGGGGGAGAGGAGGGGCAAAAGAGAGAAGTGGGGGGAGGAGAAGAGGTTAACAATACATCTGCCAGGGTTTTCTTTTCACCCCGCAATCTAAAACCTCGACACCAGTAAACTATGGACTCTAGTAGCATTCAAGAATGTGTAGCATAGGCTCCAGACAGCAATCTCTTCATAGGTTATTTTTTTTTTCACCAAAACCTCATCCAACACACTCCACTACGTAGAAAATCCAGCCCTAACACTTCCTGTTGCTTTTGCAGACTTTCTCCATGGGAATTTAATTTTTACGTCTTCTCACAAGACGGATTTGGTACCTGTAAGTAACTTAAGTTGTATTTGAGCCTGGAAAGTACCTGAAAAGGGATGGAGAAGCAGATTGTATCTCATTAGCTTTTATATTCTTTAAGAGAGAGGCACAGAGCACAGGCAGAGTAGCCTCATTTGCGCCAGTTTGGTTCAGTGTCCTGGACAGCAGGAGCGGACCAGGCACAGCTGGAGCTGCAGATGTGCCCTGGGAGGTGAGGACACTCTGCTGCTGTGGTGGCATTTACCTGCTTGCCAGGGTGTTTGTGGGAGAGAGAAGGTGCCACGGCAGGACCTATTGGCCTTGGAGATCTTATCTCCAATGATTAGCTTGGCCCCGCTGTCCTGCTCTGCTCACTATCCTGAGCCATCTGTCAATCTGCTACTTCTATTTCAAATTCAAACAAGGGCTTGTTTTTCCTAAAGCTTATCTGCTTTTTCTGACCAGACTAGATGGTCTACGTCCAGCAACCAACCTTGCACCTCTTTTGTTACAGTTCAGTCTCCTTCCAGGGTCAGTCGCATTTGTCCCCTCCAGTCACTGACTACACCAGCAGCAGGGGCTTATGTGCCCGAGTACAAGGCAGGTTTATTTAACAATAAATGAGATCTGCAAAGTTACATCTACCAGTATTCCCTGTTTTAATGAAATTTATTTATTTTATGGCTCGTTCAAGTTTTCCAATACTGTTTTTATAAAAATGGAGATATATTTTATAAAAAACAGAGATATATTTTCTAGAAGCAGAGATAGAGCTCAACATTTAGGTAAAAACCTTTATTTCTATTTAAAACTCGATGTGTGTTTTCTCTCCCTCTTGGAACACCCATTTTTGAGGTGTAATTAAAAAGTAATTTAAAAAGTCAGGGCTTGTTTTCAGAGGTGGTTTCCACATGATTCGGAAGGAAAACTTCCTGGTAACTTGAGATAAAATATGGAACGCTTCACAATTTTGTGTGTCATTCTTGCACGAGGGCCGTGCTAATCTTCTCTGTATTGTTCCAGTTTTAGTGCAGTGGTTGGGGCTGTGCTGGGTGGCACATGCTGTGTCAAGAGCTCCAGAATTCATTGAGTCTTCCAGTGATTTTAGGTTGCCCATGTTGGGAGGAATCCATGATTACTTTAGTCCCTGTAAACCAGTGTCTCCTGAGACTAGTCAGGGGTGCTCACCCTGGTCTTGCCGCCTCTGGCCGGGGCAGCTCTGCTGACAGTGAGCAATGCGCCCAGCAAGATAAACTGGGCACAAAGTGCCAGTGAAAGGTGGGGAATCTATGGAGAAAGAGGGAGGGCTCAATATGCAAGGTGACCAGAGGAAAAGGAGACTGATGTATTATTAAGAGATTATTTTTTTAACATGGATTTTGTCATTTTTTTCTTCCTGTTTTTGGTAAAGTACCTGAACTTCAGGATAATCTTCTGTTGGCCATATCCTTCACTGACTTGGTGGTAGCTTACTATCCTTGTGGATCTGAATTTCTTAAAATATAGTTTCAACTCCTGCTGGATGATTTGATGAATTGCATGGACTATACAATATTCTACAACTATATAATTATAAAATTACAGAATATGATAAAACTGTGCTGGTAACTGGCATTCACAGCTTATCTCTACCTGTCCAGCCACAGATCTTTCTGCATGACTTCCCCGCAGCATCCAAACCAGAAAAGTTCTTTGTTTGCAGCAAGTGATGCAAAATCAGCCCAACTCCAACGACGGCAAAAGACTTTGGCATTTCCACCTGCCAAGACTCTTCTCCTCGGTGTCTATATCACAAGCTGGTTGGGAGAACCACTCGTGCTTCCCCAGGCCCACTTCACTGCCCTGCTGAATCTGTTCTAAATCACATGCTTTTTGAGCATTTTGCATGTCACAAGCTTCATTTCCATGATTATGAGTTAAAACTATAAATATTACATGTATTTTGGGGAGAATCTTCACACCAGAAAGAAAAATACCTTATCATTTTTATTACAGATTCTGAGGTTAATTCCTCTGGCCTGTGCCAGGCAAGGTGATCACCCAAACCTGCCTGTTAGCATAACGTTATTTCAGTTGTAAAGCTGAACATAAGGATGCTCACAAAGTCTCCACTTTTTCCCTGAATCACTATCCACCTGTCTGAAGTGAGACAGAGGAAAAGCAGGAAAGAAAAAGTGGCATCATTATGTAATTACCAGGCACATCGCTCTCAGCAAGGGGAGCTCTGTTTGCCAAGACCACACTAATGACTGCGCTGGCCCTAAGCGCCTGACATTCAACCTTGTACACATCTGCAGTGTAATTCTCTTTCCCTCCTCCTCACCAGGATTGTGTTATTTGTGTCCATGGCAGAATCAGGTCCATTCCTGCATCCTGGTAGATGTGATGTGGGAGCCCTGCCTTGCGTGCACTCCAGCCAACACCGCATTTGTCAGGCAGACACAAGCGCTGTCTGCCTGTGCTTTGCCATGAGCAGAAGGGACGTGGCCATCGGTGCTTCAGCATGTGGTCCGACACCTCCCTACGTGGAGCATGGCTCAGCGTGGGGTCCCACGCTGCCCACTGATGAGACTCACTGAGGCTCCACGGGAAACCACCACAGCCATACAGCTGACTCGGCATCAGGAGGTCACATTGGCGTGCAGAACCACCAGCTATTTCTTCCCTCAAAATGGTCATGAGGGTAGCCAGTGACACCATGCTTTCCTCTCTCTATCACCCTCTTGGGAAGTGGGCATGTTCTTTTAATCACAGTGCCTCAGAGTTGCTTGCTTGAGCTGAGGACTGAGGCTAGAACTTGGACAGCACCATCCTTGCCTGGGTGACACCATCACCTTCTCCTGCCCTTCAGCCAAGTTTCAGCTGGGTGGGTGCTGCTGCATGTAAGAGTTGGAGGGAGAAACAGCGTAACACAAGGGCAAGAGAAATCCTTTGAGAGGGGAAGCCAGGACCAGTAGCTCTGTGGGCAACTAGAGACCAGTGGTGGACCTGGAGACTGAGGGGCTCAGTGCAGGTCTCCGGCCCTTGTTCGGCTGCTGACATCTCCTAGATGTTCCCAGAATGGGGTCCATTTTGGAGTGCTGGTTAAGGCATCTATACTGGGTGGGAAGAACTCAGCAAAAGGAGGAAGGTGGTGGCTGCACAAGCTGGCCAGGGCACAGGAACACACTTCTGCTGTGTGGGAGCCTGTTCCTGGCTGAGGTCTTGCTGCCAGTTCCTGCACAGCAACACCTCACCTTCCTTCATCATTATACTACCCACAGATATCAAAGCGCTAGTGGTTTTTTGTTGGAGAATTTGAGGCAGAAGGAGGAGAGCTGAGTTTTCTAGTTGCAGACTTGAGGAAGGAGTAGAGCATGACCTTCTCATCCCTGCTGCTCTGACCACTGGTCCCCACTGGTGTCTCCTCTCACCACTGGGGTGCTGAGTGTTCCTGCAGCCCTGAACTGGGATGTTTTTCCCAGTTGCAGACGGGGACAAGCAGCACTGCAGCTTCTGCCAAGATCTCCAGGAGCAGCAGCGCCTCAGGGCACCCAGTCAATGAATAAAAAAACAGTCAGAACTGATTAGGGAGCTCAGGTTTTGGCTCCGACTCTCTAGAGCCTCCAAGGCATTGCAGAGGCTCAGAACCTCATTACTTCTATAAAGTGAATTCAGTAATTAGCTTAGGTCAAAAGTTTAAGGCTTGGAGGCTGCTGCTGGGGAAATGGTTCCTCCTGGACATTAGAAACTGAACTACAGAAAGCAGCAGTAGTTGGCATCAAGGCAAAATGCTTCATCAAGGATCCTTTTGATGGGACTGTCACACTGTACGGTCCTCTTGGACAGTGAACATTGCAGTGATGTCCCCTCAGAAGGAAACACGTTGCACTGGAGGAGCAAACAGGACATTGCCACAAACACTTGTGGACCTATGAACTGCCTGACCGGGTGGGTCCTGGTCTAGCTAAGTCAAAACCCTGCCATGGCCAGAACAAGGTTTTTCAAATAAGGCTGCAAGTAGCCTGTCCCATCCCCATTGCCTCCACACAGACCAGCTGAAGAGAAGCTGAGACCTAAACCAGTAATTCATTCTAATGAGATACTGCTGTCATCAGTTTAAATAGCTGATTTCTGCTTAAATGCTTCTATGTTCCCATTTTCAAACATAGCCCAAGGCAGCAGTTCCACATCCTTGATTCATCCTCCATACAAAAGTCTTTCAGTGGCTGAAATTTTTTTTCATTTTCCAATTTCAGGTATTATCCCCCAGTGATATGTTATGAGACAGGAAAGTTCAGCATCATTTGACGTTTAATAATTTCTATTATGTTTTTAAGCATCTACCTGGCTCCCAGACAGTTAATTTTCCTTAAAATGATCAGACCCTTGGGTTTCACCCAAGGGGTCTCTGCAATTCTGCCACTTCCCGTGGGATGCAGAGTTCCTGCTGCACTCGGAGCTGCACCTCTGAGCTCTGATGTGGCACCGGGGATTTTCCATCCCAGCCTGTTCCTGGGATTTCGCACCCTCACATCCTGCCCCTTCTGAGACCAGAACACAGATTGTGCCGCACTGCCCAGCACCACCCTGCTTGCTGTGCCACAGAAAAAGTGGGACGGGGAGGAGGGAAGGGAGGGACTGAAGGATTAAACAAGACAGGCCAGAAAGCCTTGCATTTTTCCCCTAATACTCAGCTATTTAATGACTCGTTTGATGATAAGCATGAAATTAAATAGACAAAGAGAATTCTCTCACGTCTAAAAAGTCAGCAGATAATTAGGCTTTGATGGGGACATTCTGAGATACTTTCTACTTATTTTGTGAGTCCGATTTAATGCTGTGCTGGTCTCGGTTGTCCCTACAGTTGAACTCTGCTGATCTCTCCTGGCCAGACCTTGGATAGCCGCTGGTGCTGGTTAATGGCTCCTTTGTTCAGGGAGGTACTAGCCCCCTGGAAGAACCTTCCTCAATAGGGAAAAGCTTTCTGTTCCTCTCAGTTTCCATTTTCCCAGGTGCAATAATGTTCTTCCCCTTTTAAACTCACTTCAGAGCAATATCAACACAAGGCTGTACAAAGAATTTGGTACGCATATTCGTCTACTTCCCTTGTCAGGATAAAATCAGTAGCGACAGTGTGAGGAACAGTCCTTCAGCATCTTTGAAACTCAAACACATCTTTTCTGTACCTATTTATACCGGAACAGTATATTTATGGTTTCTGTACCTGTTCATACTGGCCCAGGTTACCCAGAGAGGTGGTGGATGAACCATCCCTGGAGACATCCCAGGCCAGGCTGGACGGGGCTCTGAGCAACCTGAGCTGGTGAAGATGTCCCTGCTCATGGCAGGAGGGGCACTGGGGGAGCTGGGAAGGTCCTTCAACCCAAACTGTTCTATGATTCTGTTTATAGATGTAAATGCTTTATTTTAAGTCCAAAATTTTTGAAAGCCTGAAAAACAGAATCAGCTCAAAGACCCAAACCCAAAATCACCAGTTTCAGGGGTCTGAGGACTATCTAGATAAGAAAATTTTTGCACGCCAGACAGTGTGTGAATTCACAGTATCCTTGTCCCTCTAAAGGCAGCCATAATTTGAGCACTCCTAAGTGCCAGGAAAAAAAATCTGTTTTCTCACATGTAAGAACTCCTACAGATATGTGATGCTTTATTTTCAGGCAAAAGCTGGGTCATTATACCAACACTTCAAGCTAAAATCGCCAAATCCAAGTTAATTCCAAACCAGAAGCCATGAAATCACAGGTGATACAAGGCTGCCTGCAAAGTAAGGTGACTTATCTGTTTGCTAGAAGCATCTCTAAAACCTCGAGGTGGGAAAGAGGTGATTGAGGCAGAACTAGAAAACAGACCAAAAATGGGAGGAAGGGAAAGACATAAGAAATGCTGTTTGCAAAGTAGAAGTGGACAGTGTGCCTTTTGACACAGGGTTTAATAAAACAATGCAAAGCTGAGTACGAGAGAGAGGTGAACCTTTGGACTTGGAGAAAAGTAGGGGGTTTCCTGGCACACAGCATCAATAGCCAAGTGTCATCTGAGCGCATAGATAGCACGAGCTTTGATAAAGTCACTGTCCCTAAAGTAGCATCTCTCCAGGTGTTGAAAAGAGGTAACTCTCGTCATTCCATTCAAAACGTTCCCAAAATGACAAATCTGATTGACCGCGTTGAAAACTCAGACTGTCAGCTCACCCTGCCACTCCACAATTCTCACTTTGATCACAGTATATAATGGGAAATATTCCAAATGTTTGAAAACTAGCCCTGGGAAGGGAAAAAAAAAACACACACATTTTCTCCTAAGCTCTGATCTCAAATACGTTTTGCTGTTTATTTTCAGAGGGAGAAGACCAGCAAACTTGACAGTGCCCATAAGGAATGTCCAGCTGCCAGCAAGTTGTTCACGGCTTTCAGGCCCCGGGAGGAGTGATGGGAGGGAGAGTCCGCTCGAGGAATGCTGCTGGGGTGCCTAGCGAGGCTGAGCTGCGCCTGACGGTGTAACAGACCCCCAGAGAAGCGCCGAGCCTCATGCATCGCCCGCAGCTATTCGAGAACTCAGAGCTCAAACATACACACAGAAAGGTTAGCTTTTAATGGATGGTAAATGTTTGGGGAGACCTTTGACCACCTCTAATACTGCAGCTGACCATTCAGAAAGTCCGTAATGAATGACCGTGCATTAGGCTCGGCTGCTCGCTTTAGCGGACAATAACTGTCAAACCTTGATGCTTAACCCCCAGTGAGCTCTCCTGCTTGTCAGGTGGTAACTGAGCAGGTATCGGGGGGGTAGGCCTGGCTTTGGATTGCACTTGTTCTGTACAACCACCAAAGTGGTCCAGAGCACTATGCTGAGTTGGAGAAGATGCAAGAATACCATTGGTGCCTCCAAAAATGCTTTTTTTCCTGATTTTTCAAAGTAGCCAGAATTGTTTCCTCCTTGGTCATTGTCAGTAGTTCCATCTGCTCCTGGCAAGAATAAGAAAGCAATGAAGTGTCTGGGACATGGATCCTGTCTTGGTCTTTCTGTGGAAGACATGAAAGGAAACATTTTGCTTTCCATGTGCTTAGCATATCCCATTGGGCTCAAATTCCCACAAGAATCTCACACCTGAGGACATTCGGCATAGACATTTGTGCTGATCCGCTGAAAGTGTTCACTGTAGGAGTTTGCACAAGCAGGTTTTGTCAGACTGGAAACTCCTGGAGCCCCCAAGTAAATATTGTTCACCACAGCCATACTTCAGAGCCTCCTTCACTCATCTTCCATGTCAAACATTTAAATTTTTCCCTCTTTAAAGATTTAAACACTTTCAAGAGACTTTCAGTGTGCCAAAAATCATTCTGATAACCTGAGGCAAAGCCACTGACACAAAATGAGTCCTCATCCCTACTGCTACATGCTGTCCAAAGAGCAATGATGTCTCCATCTGTAATGCTCTGCCCTGAGGACTAACAGGACAGGACCCCCCATGGCTTTCTGTTCAGTATCTTCTACTAGGAATTCCAGGAAAAATTATTTAACAGAAAAAGGAATTGTGAATGGCTCATGAGTAGGAAAGAATGCACCATATTCCATAACGAGGTATCATGGAGGAAACTTGATTTAAATGAATAGGAAATAGCAGAGAAAAGGCTCCAGGCCTGGATACAGTTCATCAGGAGACTCCTTGAAGCAAATACTGGCTTTGCCCTGTCCCTGTGGTTACAGGATCAGCATGTAGTTTCGTGATCCTATTGTCAGTCCATTGTCTTGGGAAGCTCGAAGCCTCTGGAAGTCTTCTGTAGTGCCACCAAACTGCAGAACAAATCAGCAATATTTCAGCTTAGTAAATATCCCAGAGCTCTTCAGAGTGCCTGGTGTTGAGATCAAGTAACATGAGGGTGTCACTGAGCCTTACACATGGGGCGTGATGCCAGTAGCGACGGTTGTTAAGCCCACCTAGATCAATAGATCCACCATGCTTCTTTCAACACCAGTCATCCTGCCTACCAGTAGCCCCAGTCCCTTGGATCTGCTTAAATGTCACCTCAGGTGCCCTGCATGGCTGTGCAGTGTGCATGGTGATCTGAAGTTAGGATGGAAGACCTTCAGCGTCAGATCTGACGTTGACCATCCTTTTCTTTCCCCAACAGTGTTTGCCTGCACGTGAGAATGGGAGCAAAATGAGCAACTAGTAGAAGAGGTTGGATTAGGGCCAGGGAGGTCACCTGAAACTACCAGTAACTACATAAGCTGTGGTTGGATGTCACTGCTTTGAGAACCAGGAAGGTAAATCAACATGATGAATTTACAGAGAATCTCAGATAAATGCTTGCTATAACCTGACATTTTCTAGAGTGGACAGAAACAATAAACTTGCGATTTTGCTACATTTCTTACTGGCAGGTGGTATTTTCCCTTGCAGACCCTTGGATCAACCCTGCAGGTTCTGCCAACTAAATCCTTGTGACTTTTAAAATCCCAGCCACAGAAATAATCTCAATTCACATGAAAACTGAAGCATTTACTGGCACTGAAGTGCTAGAACCAAAGTCAGTGATGTGAAGAAGTTGACTGGAGAGGAGAAAAGAGTGTTCGGAGGGTCACTCTACAAGAGTTACTGTGATGAACGTGCACAGCTTCATGTTGCTTGACTTTGCTTCATGAATCCAACTCAGATCATACTGCAGGAGGAACATGAGATGCTGGGAAGACATCAGGTAACGAGTCCTATGGAAGATATCCCATATGCTATGCTTCAGACTGTCTCATAGAAACCAAGCTGGGGCTGATTCATGCATCTGTGAAATGCTTCACTTTTTCCAGAGGTACATATGTTCCTTTTCACTCACCATCACAAGTAGCTTCTTCCTTACTCATCAGATGTTGCCACCACAGATTGTGCATCCACACGGGGACAGTTCATCTGTATCCTGTAGAGTCCAGACACAGGTATCAAAGGAGAATTCAACAGAGATGGTGAGGGGCTGGAGCACAAGTGTGATGGGAGCGGCTGAGGGACCTGGGGGGTTCAGCTGGAGAATGGGAGCTGAGAGGAGACCTTCTGATCTCTGAACTGCCTGAAAGGAGCTTGGAGCCAGGGGGGTCGGGCTCTGCTCCCCAGGAACAAGCGCCAGGAGCAGAGGAAATGGCCTCAAGTTGCGCCAGGGGAGGTTGAGGTTGGATGTGGGAACAATTTCCTCCCCAAAGGGCTGTGGGGCATTGGAACAGGCTGCCCAGGGCAGTCATAGAGGTGTTTATTATCCTTGGAGGTGTTTAAAAGACGTGTAGATGTGTTGCTTCAGGGCATGGTTTAGTGGCAGACTTGGCAGTGCCATGTTAACAGTTGGATTTGATGGTCTTAAAGGTCTTTTCCAACCTAAACGATTCTATGATTTAGCCATTAGAAACTGTAGAGGCTTTTGCAGGATCATGCACAGCAGTCTCATTGGCAGGCTGAGAATATGTAGGCTGGAAAAGCAGACAATTCAGCTCAACTGCTGGACTCAGAGGATGGTCATCAATGACAAGACATCCAGCTGGTGGCTGGCAGTGCTGGGGTCACTCCTCAGGGGTTGATACATGGGCCCATGTGGATCAAGGTCTTTACCAGTGACTTCTACTGTGATATGAACTCATCTAGAATCACAGGATCATTCATGTTGCAAGGGCTCTCCAGAAATCTCTCATTCAACATCCAGCTCAAAGCAGCACCAGCTACAAGATCAGACCGGGTCGCACCAGACTTTAAACTTCCAGCATCTTTCTGGATGATGCTAAATTAGAGTGGGGGGTGCAGGGGAGGAGAATTTTTGACAAGCTGAATAGTTGAACCTCAGTGCAGAAGGACCTTAAACTTCATGCCTGGGCCAAGCAAAAACCTCATAAGGTGAACAGAGGGTAAGTCAATTACTATTATACCATCTGTTACCTCATAGTCTTCTTTTCACTCACTCTGCACCAGGCTCAGTGTTATCCCCTGGTGCAGAGCAAACTGGTTAAGCAACAGTCCTGCTGCCAAATACCAGTGGTGATGGTGGATGCCAAGGTGAGTATGAGCTTACACTGACTCTCATTGCAAATGAGACAAGCTGTTTGCTGGACTATACATGGTTATCATAACATATATGAGTGTAGCCAGAAAGCAGAAGGAAGTTTTTGTCCCTCTGCTCCGTGCTGGGAAGGCTGCACCTGGAACACCGCATTCAGTTTTGAGCTTCCAGTTCAGAAACTATGTGGAGAAAATGGTGAGAGGCCAGTGAAGAAAACCAAGATGGCTAAGGCCTGGGGCACAAGATCTGCCAGGAGATGTAAAGGGAGAAGAGCTGCTTTAGCGTGGAGGTGGTGAGAAGCCTGCACCTCTTCTGCTGGGTGAAAGGAGACTGAACAGCGTCTACAAACAGCCTATAAAATTTTGAAGGGCTGTTACAAGGATGACAGAGCCAAACTGTTCTCACCAGACAACGTAGCAAGGGTCAACAAACATGAACTGGAGCTTAGAAGGTTCGGGTTAGACATTAGGAAACACTCTGTCTCCAGGAGGGTGACACAGCCTTGGTCCAAATGCCAAGACTGTCTTTATCCTTCAGTATTTACAGGGTTCAGTTGTACAAAGACCTGGTTATCCTGATCTAATCCTGGTCCAGGGAAGTCTGAGCTCGAGACTTCCAAGAATCTCTTTCCACCAGGACTGTTGTGATTCCTGTGGTTCAATTTCTTTGAGAGTTGCTTCCCCATGGAGGTGCATTCATCTTCAGGTTGCTACTCTTTCATGAAGAAGATTTTCCCATACACTCCATACAAGGTCTCTGCCCTGCTAGAAATTCCAGCTAAGATCCTTGTTGTACAGCCAGAATTTCTGTTCAATAATAAGGGGCCACCAGTATTCTTGGCCTTCCAGGGCTTTGACCTCGGTCCTGCACTTTTCCAATCCTGCAGCACAGCAGCCACCCCACATGAGACTGTGCCTGGGTGTTTTCATAACTGCAGTGAACAGAAATATCTCTGCAGAAGGTAAAAGGAGGATGTATCGTTTGCAGAGCATCTCACTATTGCTGGGGATGGGAATCCAGCTTGGGGAGGATACTAAACTGCAGTATCAGAATGTCAGTGTTATTGTGACAGTAAGGCCTGATGTGGAGGCAATGAGCAAGGCAAGGCCCATGTGAAGGTCCATGACAAGGACAGGAACAAAAATACCAAATATCTGAAGTGGAAAGACACATATAAGGCTCTGAGCTACATCTGGAGCATGTGGTGATGCCTGGAGGCAGTGACTTGAAGATGACATAGGTGGGAAGAGAGCAAGAGGGGACTGATGAAGAGGCCTACAGATGAGCCAAGTGTGGTCCAACAAAACACTACTTGTATTCATGTGCAGATGGTGTCCCTGACATGAAATACGCTGGCACAAAGTTTAACCAAAGAGCCATGTTTGAACAAACCTCAGCTGACACAAAAAGTTTACTCCAGATCAGTATGTTGAGTTGCGAAGCTCTGGTATTTCTGCTGTAGCACTAAAAGCCCTCGAGTTAGATTTAGCCTATCACTGAACTGCAGGTTTAAATCACAGCTTCCCCATGGACTCATTCCGTTTGGGAAAAAACAAGCATCAAAGGACTATTTTAGGATCTTCCCCTCCTACTCCTTCCATCTCATTTTTCAATTTGAGGAAATATGTTGTAAGCTAATTTCACCTCCCTTTTCTCAGTTTCTTCCATTTGGCTGATGCCTTTCGATACTGTTCCAATTGTCAGTGAATATGCAAATACCATTTTGTTTGTCTTGCCTTGGGACAATGAAGACTTTGAAATGTAGATGTGGAATCTTCAATTTGTCTTCCTGTCTAAGAACTTACTTTCTCTTTAACTCTTAATTCCTGATGCAATTCAGCAGAAGGATTCTTCTCTTGTCTTTCACTTTCATTGCCAACTAGCCATTCATTCCCATTTAGAAAAAATATAATGTATTTCATCTGGTCATTCTTTTTCTTTGCTGAACTACATCACAAATAATATATTTTTATAAGCCATTCTTATTCAATGCCTTAGCAGCCGGACAGCTGCTTATTTCTTCCCAGAAGTACATGAAGAGTGAACAGTCTACCTAAGCATAGCTGAGAGATGAACAGACTGTACAGAGCCCTCCTGGTTAAGACATGTGGACATAGGATTGTCAAATCT
This sequence comes from Columba livia, assembly GCF_036013475.1. Classification (NCBI taxonomy): domain Eukaryota; kingdom Metazoa; phylum Chordata; class Aves; order Columbiformes; family Columbidae; genus Columba; species Columba livia. Next base: position 6,864,549 of record NC_088624.1, read on the forward strand.
GAATCAAGCCCCAGACTATTTTAGCTCAGTGCTGTGTTGCTGGCTGTGTCCAGGAGAAATCTCTGAAGAAGGTCATCAGGAAAAAGAGAATGAAGCCAATGCAGTGAAGCACTAGGGCACTGAGGTTGCAGGAGGTACCTGGGAGTCTGGGACCTCCATAAATGTAGTGAATCTGTATTTGAGAAAGGACCAACACTGAACAGGAACACCCATGTGCCAGCAGAGACCTACCTGTCCATGGCGACAGACCCCATCCCTCACAAAATACCCACATAGAAGAACTGGCAATCCCAATGTTATGGAGGAAATATGACGCTGTCTGGCTAAGTGATGTACCCCATGGTGCACTCTGCACAATCCTTTCACACCATGAGAGCACGGAATCCCAGAATCCCAGAATGTGAGGGGTTGGAAGGGACCTGGAAAGTTCATCCAGTGCAATCCCCCCATGGAACAGGAACACCCAGATGAGGTTACACAGGAAGGTGTCCAGGTGGGTTGGAATGTCTGCAGAGAAGGAGACTCCACAACCCGCCTGGGCAGCCTGGGCCAGGCTCTGTCACCCTCACTGGGAAGAAGTTTCTTCTCATATTTAAGTGGAACCTCCTGTGTTCCCGTTTGCACCCATTGCCCCTTTACCTGTCACTGGTTGTCACCCAGAAGAGCCTGGCTCCATCCTCCTGACACTCCCCCTTTCCATATTCATCCCCATGAATGAGTCACCTCTCAGTCTCCTCTTCTCCAACCTCCAGAGCCCCAGCTCCCCCAGCCTTTCCTCATAAGGGAGATGCTCCACTCCCTTAATCACCTTCGTTGCTCTAATTGAATTAGCACAGTAGAGCTGATTGGCTGCACCAAGACTGAACTTCTTGTTGGTCTTTTATAAGAAGCTCCCACATCTTTCATGTGGTTGTTTCAAGAGAGAACTACCCAGCTGTCATGGCCTGTCCACTGCTGAGACATTTTCTCAGTATGGTGGAAGTCCATGATAAGAAACTAATCTGGCAGGTGCTACCTCAAGAACCAAGGTAGGAGCCCACTGTGTCATGAGTCCCCTGACTGAACATTTCTGTCTCATCAACAGCTTGGCTGGCAACTCACAACTTCCAATGACCCAGGGGTGACACACTGCTCACTCTACTTCTACAAGTGCAGCGTGGTGGTTGCTCAACTTGCTACAAACCATCTCCGCTTTGCCCTTCTCCACAACCACACAAACTGCTGCAAATGATTAATTTAGTTCTTAATGTCAACTTTCACAGGTAATTTCACCCTGCCTGCCCATGTCTGATCTTTTGACTAAAGTGATCAATTTTTAATGTTTACTGAAAAAGTTTCTTCTGTCTGCTTTGTTTACTCACAGGGCTCATTCTGACAGACAGACGTGCAGGTTATTTCTAGTCCTTGTGAGAAAATTTGACGGCATCTCATTATCCCATCCAGATAGCATTATTGGATTAGGTTAACTGAGTTTAGGAGAAAGTCACAGATTGAATTCTCAGCTGAGTTCTTCTAGCTGAATTTGCTTACAACTATTCCTCTGTGTTGCAAACCAGGTTTTTATTTTGAGTGTAATTCTCACCTATGGGTTCAAATGTCCTAAAGGCATCTCTTTTTTTGTTTTGTTTTTGTCTTCTGCTTATACGGTACAACGTTTGAAGAGGCTAAGGTCAACTTAAGACATGGGCCAAGAAGAACTGTAAAACAATACATAAGGAGACACAGGATGTATTTACCACTATGGCTTGGCTGCCAGAACTGAAGCTTTCCCACAAAATCTCCAACATGCTGCTCTCTACTATGTTGGTATAATTTTAAAATCTTAGCTTAAAAGAGACCCTCTTCCCTTTGTTTTCCTCCATGAAGATGTACCTCACTCACTTCCCTTGTCATCCTTTGATAAGCTTTTTCCCACAAAACTGACTCATCCACCTCAGGTTGCCAACTGGTTGGGCTCTGGAAGAGATCTTTTGACCGATCTTAACAAAAATCTTATTGAGTCATGGAATCATAGAATGGTGTGGGTTGGAAGGGACCTGAAAGATCATCTAGTTCCAGCCCTCCCTGATGTGGGCAGGAACACCTTCTACCAGACCAGGTTGCTCGAAGCCCCATCCAACCTTACCTTGAACATTTCCAGGGATGGGGCATGCACAGCTTCTCTGGGCAACCTGTTCCATATCTCAGCATCCTCAAGGTGAAGAATTTCTTCCTTATATCTGATCTAAACCTGCCCTCTGTTAGTTTAGAACCATTGCCTCTTGTCCTGTCACTACAGGCCCTGGTAAAAAGTCTCTCTCCAACTTTCTTATGAGCCCCCTTCATATACATTGAAAAGTTACAATGATGTCTCCCTGGACCCTTCTCTTCTCCAGGCTGAACAAGCCCAACTCTCTCAGCCTGTCCTCACAGTGGAGGTGGTCCAGCCCTCTGATCATCTTCATGGCCCCCCTCCAGACTTGCTCCAACACATCCATGTCTGCCTTATGTTGGGGACCCCAGAGCTGAATGCAGAGCCCCAGGTGGGGTCTCATGAGAGCAAAGTAAAGGAGACAATCACCCCCTTCAACCTGCTGGTCACGCTGCTTTTGGTACAGCCCTGGGTACGTTTGGCTTTCTGGGCTGCAAGTGCACATCGACAGCTCATGTTGAGCTTCTCATCAACCAACACCCCCAAGTCCTTCTCCTCGGGGCTGTTCTCAGTCTCTATTTGTGCTTGGGATTGCCTCAATTTCTGTGCCCATTGATAGGAATTACAATCTCCAATTGACCAGGACTTAAGAGCTAAGACTCAAAAAGGGGGCATACAAACCCCTATGAACTAGTCAAGATGCAGCTGTGGTAAAGAATTCTTTCCACATGTGTGCCCAATCTTCACTCTGAGCCCACTCAGAGGGACCCAGCAGAGCTACTGAGGCCTCACTCTTACCAGGGGCAAATTTGGTCTTCCTGCAACTTCATCCCCATGCTTGATTAACAAACACCCACAGCAGGGGCATTTCTGCTGCTAGTTCACTATGAGCTACTGGGAAGTGACAAGGTAATTTGTGATTTTACTCTTGGCTTTCAACCCCAGTTCCTGATTCCTGGCCTGACCTGGCTTGTGGCTTCAGTGCTGTCCCCATGGTCTTCTTGTGACCCCAGACAGGTGGGATTAAGCCTCAGTTCTTTGCTCTACCATTGCCTGTAGCCTAATTAGCTACCCCATGGTATCCTGCTTTGTAGGCAATCCAGTCCTCACCAGCTTGGGATTGTGCATGACTAAACACCCCGAATCGTTCATTGCAGAGTTTGGTCACCACCGCCTGAATCCCCCTCGTGAGTCTAACCTAAAGTTTACAAAAGGACCCAGGATCAGATTTCCAGCACAAGTCAGGACTGGGGAAACAAAGGTTACAACAGGAAACACAAAACAAAATCTGACAGTAGAAAGTGCTTAAAATTGAAGTACAATAACAGATTGTCTTCAAAGACAATTTAGGGAAAGTTCTCATGAGGCCCTGTATGTTATCTTTTAATTTCGTGATAGGTTTGTTCATTATTGTTCTGAGTTCTCCAGAATTTAAGGATGCTTGGAACTCATTTAAGAAAAAAAAAGGAAACTCTGTATTTCATAATACAATTGCAAAACCTCTTAAATATACTTTCAAGAATAGAAACAGCCTTGTTAAAAGAATGAACTGCCAGTGCAATGAAGGGTGAAATGCAATAGGAAACTGACTTGATAAAAGGATAATTCCAGTAAATGAATAACACTTCCCTTGTATCATGCAAAATACATAATGCTCGGTTCATAAGAACAGCAACTGCAGCCCATGTTCTGAATTCCTCTTCTGGCAATGGCAAACCTGGATGGGAACCTGTCGAGAGGACACTTTCCAGTTGAGTCTGGCTGAAGAGCATGAAGGCCCATGATCAAAAACAATCCTAGACTATAATCACAGTTAAAACTGTTTTAATTCATGTAATCTAATGCCACTGAAAACATCACCCGTGACCAGCAAGAGGAGCATGCAGGTGGGTGTTCAGAGCCTGAGACCTCGTAGGTGGGATTCATCTCAGTTCTGGAGCTGGAAAAAGAGATGTCAAGTGTGAGCCGGTTACTTTAGGCTCTGTTCATACTCAGTGAAGAAAAAAGGCTCAGGACAATTCATCTGGCCCTTCTCAGAGAGCATTCATCCTTTGAGGGCATGATTCTTCCACTGACCATAAAGGAGCACAGGGTAACTGGCTCAGGTGGGGACACTGAATTATTAGTTGAGGAAGCTCTGACAAAGAGCCCTCTCTATGTCAGGACTCCTTAGGAAGGATCTTTGACAAGATGGCAAGTCTTGAAAGAGATTATTCCTGAGCTGGACGGGTTTTAATGCCTTTTCCTCCTGCCTGTAACTCTGACTCTGCTCATTACTCTTGATGAATCTCTTCCTCTGCTCTTCTTCTGCTAAGTACACCATGAGGGGCCCGGAGCACAAGTCTGATGAGGAGCGGTTGAGGGAGCTGGGGCTGTTTAGCCTGTAGAACAGGAGGCCGAAGGGAGACCTTATTGCTGTCTACAGCTACCTGACAGGAAGTTGTAGCATGGAGGATTTTGGTCTCTTCTCCCAAGTAGCAAGCGATAGGACAAGAAGAAATGTCCTCGAGTTTCACCAGGAGAGGATTAGATTGGATATTAGGAAAAAATAATCTTAAAGGAAAGGGCTGTGGGGCATTGGAACAGGCTGTCCAGGGCAGTGGTGGAGTCACCATCCCCGGAGGGGTTTAAAAGGCGTTCAGACGAGGTTTTTAGGGACATGGGTTAGTGCTGGAGTTGGGTTATGGTTGGACTTGGTGATCCTGAGGATCTTGAGATCCTGATCTCTTCCAATTGAAATGATTCTATGATTCTATGGTTGTGAATTTGAGGTTCAAAAAAAACCCCATGGAACTGGGGAACCAAGAGACAGGGTCTGCAGGATGGCGATCAGCCACTGTTGGTTCCTGAGCCCACACAGCTCCAGACAGTATCGCTGAGCACCAGACAGGTGTTTTTCACCAATGCCAAGCTTTGCAGTCATCTTCTAAAGGCACATCTACTGGCAACAACTCATAGGTACCCAAGCCAGATATGAATGCAGTCCCATGACCACTGGAGTCAGAATAGACATGTTAACACTAGAATCTAACAATGAACATGCTGATTAGCCTTACAGAGGAAAAAGTGTGTGGATTGCCTGTATAAATCATCTCCAAGACTGACACTGAGCATTCAGAGCCATGGGATGAGCTGCTGTCCCACTAACACACCTCAAATGGAAGGTGTTTTCCTGTTCCTGTGAAAATATTTTTGCTTCAACAGGAACATAAGTTGCAATGCACTGATTTTGGAGGTTGGAGGCGTTAGGAATTAATATGTCAAGCAAGGTGATCATTTAGTCCTCCCACCTTAGAAGAGGTGTCAAGGTCCTGCAATAAATCTGCATGGCACGGTGCTGGCAAGTGACAGACACTCATCTGAGAATAAAATCAAAGAGTATTTCTAGGATTAGCCAACACTCAGGCCACACTGCATTCACTCTTATGCTGAAAGGGCTGTGTGAGGAAGAGGAAGGCTCTGTCCTGCCAGGCCTTTTGAGGAAGTGAGTTTCTGCTTCAGCATGGCCAACCTTTTTAAAACTCTTCTTCTAGTGGCTATGTTGGTGGCAGAAACAGCTGGAGCCCTTCTGAGGTCAGATAGTGGAATTTTAGCTAGAGGCGTTTTTTGTCTCAACAGAGATGCCGCCGGTTTGTTCGGCTGAAAGATCTAAAGTAGGGGCCGCTGCAGCAGAAATCCACTTGCTTGGGCCAACCACTGCCCACCCACCCTGGAATTACTCCAACACTCTCACCAGACCCCCCCACCTCTTGTTTAATCTTTAATGCACCTCCAATTGCCCCAGGCTGGACACCGCAGCAAGGCAGGCGAGATAGGAGTGATGATTAGCTCCCTGACCCCGCGTGCTATGCTGGGCATTGGGAAATGTATGTCTAATGGCTGACCCTCCATCGATCCCGACCGTGTCCTCCGGGCAGAAGGAATCATTAGCAGCAGCTTATGATGGAGGGGCATGCAATGCCTCTCATTCTCCTGGGTGTAGGCACATGAAAAAGCCAGAGGCACAGCAGACCTGTCCTACCTGTTCTTGCTCCCCTGACTCTCAGTTTGGCTGTTCTTAGGTATCCGGTGTAGGAAGGAATGGGGGAGGAATGGACGAGTGTGGCCTGTGCGTAGCCCCTTCGGTGCTTGCCTAGATCTTTCATCCTGTGATGCCCATCCTGTGCCATGGGGAACCAGCTCTTGCACTAACAGGACAACTGTCCTATCTACAGCCTGTCTACAACTCCAACGTCTGTTCAGGCACTAACAAAAAAAAACCCAGAATATCCAGGTGCAAATCTGGAAACAACTGCATTTCACTGCTTACCCAACCCCTAATGTTGATGCTCATTTTTGGTGAAAGCCTGTGCTAGAGTGGAGATACACACAGTGGGCGAAAAGGATCAGAGAGTCACCGGCTCCCACCAAAGAGAAACTTCTCAAAGTTGGAGCAATCCAAGATCTAACTCCTATAAGATAAAAGATGGGGTTGCCAACCTCCAGGTATTACCAACAGGGTGAGAATTCAGACCAGAAAAGACAAAAGAAAATAGCCAAAGAAAAGGGTTTTGTGGCCAAGACATTAAATAAGGGATATTCTGTC